>NW_028145571.1:0-29522 GCF_977016875.1 Pavona decussata
CTACAAGAGAAAATGTGTCCATTTCTTGCCGTAACATCTACCTTTCTTCCGTTTGTTTACATAGAACTCTTAATAACGCAAAATACTTTAATTGCATACGATTAACAAGAAGACATTTAGCACTTTCAACGATTAACAACGATTAACAGCAGTTTTGTATTAAAAGAAATGACTATCTATTCTTTTCAAGAGCATTCGGTGTTAACCGTTGAAAACCTGTGTTAATCGTTGTTTTATTTCACCATTGCCTTGAAACTGTCAAGTTAATCGTTACATGCCGAATTCTAGGTCTGGCTCGCCACAAATAAGCCGGCTTACAAAACATCGTGCACCTGGCGGGATTTCTCTTTGCTGCTCCCGCGGGATTTGAAAGTTGAAATAAAAAATTCTGCAACGCACATTCATCATTTCCGTTTCACGTTCATCTACTAAGCCATTTTTAATATACATGAGCGGACGCTTTCCTGTGCAGAAGATTGAAGTATCAGCAGTCAGGGAAATATCCTTTGCAAAATGAGTTTTTGGTGCGCGCTGAAATAGTTGTGATGCTTGTTGGAAAAGTGAACTGAAATCCCAAATTCCTTCAATAAAGATTCCTTCGCCGATAACCAGCGTTCATTACGATCCAGTTTCAGCGCGAGATGATAATGTTCACCACCGTTCTTATGTTTCTCCCGACAGCAACACCACTGAACAACTCTCCCTTTGCCTTGCAATTGAGAAAATGCGTACACAACTGCTGAGGCGAAATTTTCCCGGGTTGGAAATTTAGTAATATCTGCCTGGCTATATGTCACCAAATAAACACTGCGTAGGTCACTTCTAAGGAGAGAATCTTCGGATAACGATTTACCCGGCTCCTCTGAACTAGATTCATCACTTTCATAGCTTTTCAAAAGATCCATAGTGTTGGTGGTTACTAATTTCACTGAACAATGGCAAAACAAGTGGCCAGAACGACACGCGAGTTGTTTATATCACGACCGGCATGATCTATTTTTGGCTTGTTACATCTCTGCTAAATAAAACACTGACGTTAACGTACGCGTAACTTAGAGAACACCGACCGGTGTGTCTATCCACGGCTCCCGGGAAGTTCAAACTTTTTGAGTTCTGAGGAAATGGAAAAAAATTGGCTGACACAATCGTGGACAAAACGGTTAAGAAAACGTACCCTTCCAAGCGTTTTGACAAGTAAACAATCGAACGACCATATTTTCCCCGCCCCCCTCCCCCCAACTCAATGTTGTTTGGTGGGTCACGAACAGTTTCACGGCAATCAGCATTTCCCAAATCAACATTGTATAGGGGGAGGGGGGGAGGGAGAAGGAACTTGTAGAAATTCGAGGGGAGGAATAGGAAATAATTGTTTTTGGTAGGCCGCGTTCAGATTTCTTAACGAGAATTGTCCACGATTGTAAAACAGACAAATTGTTTAAAAACAGAGATCTAACCCTGCACAGAAACCCGGTCGGGTGATATGTAATTGGACATTGGGTACTAATTAACGTCCAGGAATATTGCCGTTAATTGGTTCTAATTCGCGGAGATAATGGTTGTAATTAATTTGTAACGCAAAGAGATGCATTATCTCATCACCTCGCCAGTTATACAATGGTTTTTACGAGCGCCATTGACTCGCAAAGAAAGGCGTATATTGCATATTTGGCGCGGCAGAAGATATTACAAGCCGTAGAGATACTGAAACAATGCAACATTTCACTTGCATCGGTATACAGAATTCGAGACGAGTTCATATCCGTGAAACAGACCGGTCCCGTTTATACGCGCAGGAGGACCTCCGAGCAAGTTGTGCGCGCGTGACCAGAGAAAAATTATTCGCTGTTTGCGAGCGCTACGAAAAGAGGACGGACATTTTTCTTCCAGTAGGATTAAGGAGCGGGCTGGTCTAAAGCCTAATGAAGTAAGCAGCAGGACCGTTTGGCGTTTTCTGCACAAGGAAGGCTACCACTACCTGCAGGCGCGTAAAAAAGGCTTGATGTCCGAGGATGACGTTCATGCACTTTGCAAAGAACATAAAAAATAACCACTCTCGGGATATTTGGTGCAATACGGTTGCTTTCTATTTGGATGGTGTCAGTTTCTATTATAAAAGAAATCTGGCGGATCAAGCTAGAACGCCACAAGGGAGAGTATGGAGGAGAGCGTGCGAAGGGCTTATTCAGGGATGCACAGCTAAAGGATGCAAAGAGGGGAGTGGAGGTCGCGTTTTAAGATTAATGGTGGCCATTAGTTACGGTAAAGGAGTAATTGAGTGTCATGCATATGATAATCTGGACAGCCGTTCATTTGCCTCTTTTGTTAATGGAAAATTTGATTCTATGTTTGCAAGAGCAGACAAGAATGGTTCTCGCATGTTTGTACAACTCAACGCACCGAACCAGAATTCTGCTCTTGTTAGAAGAGTACTTAAAATAAAAAGGGCAAAACAATTATGTATTCCGCCTCGAAGCCGTGACATAGATGCTATCCAGAATTTCTTTAATCTTGTTTAAAAAAAGCTGAGAAAACAGGCTGTAGAATTCAACATTACGCGTGAGACATTCGATGAATTTTCATCACGTGTAATTAGAACAATGTACAACTTTCCATCAGAGGTAATCGACAAGATTATAGACACTATGGGTGGCCGTATGGATGCCATTATTACTGGAAAAGGACAACGCACTAAGTATTAATACTTGTATTCAATATACATTTATCATTCTTGCAACTCAGGACACGAAAGCAGTCTTTTCTGACCAAGTAATAATCAGAAGATTACGTCACGCTAGTATTTTATTGTGTTACATAGTACAGCGTGCGTGACAGGCATGTCACAAACGTCAACAAATACATTCTACAAGAGAAAATGTGTCCATTTCTTGCCGTAACATCTACCTTTCTTCCGTTTGTTTACATAGAACTCTTAATAACGCAAAATACTTTAATTGCATACGATTAACAAGAAGACATTTAGCACTTTCAACGATTAACAACGATTAACAGCAGTTTTGTATTAAAAGAAATGACTATCTATTCTTTTCAAGAGCATTCGGTGTTAACCGTTGAAAACCTGTGTTAATCGTTGTTTTATTTCACCATTGCCTTGAAACTGTCAAGTTAATCGTTACATGCCGAATTCTAGGTCTGGCTCGCCACAAATAAGCCGGCTTACAAAACATCGTGCACCTGGCGGGATTTCTCTTTGCTGCTCCCGCGGGATTTGAAAGTTGAAATAAAAAATTCTGCAACGCACATTCATCATTTCCGTTTCACGTTCATCTACTAAGCCATTTTTAATATACATGAGCGGACGCTTTCCTGTGCAGAAGATTGAAGTATCAGCAGTCAGGGAAATATCCTTTGCAAAATGAGTTTTTGGTGCGCGCTGAAATAGTTGTGATGCTTGTTGGAAAAGTGAACTGAAATCCCAAATTCCTTCAATAAAGATTCCTTCGCCGATAACCAGCGTTCATTACGATCCAGTTTCAGCGCGAGATGATAATGTTCACCACCGTTCTTATGTTTCTCCCGACAGCAACACCACTGAACAACTCTCCCTTTGCCTTGCAATTGAGAAAATGCGTACACAACTGCTGAGGCGAAATTTTCCCGGGTTGGAAATTTAGTAATATCTGCCTGGCTATATGTCACCAAATAAACACTGCGTAGGTCACTTCTAAGGAGAGAATCTTCGGATAACGATTTACCCGGCTCCTCTGAACTAGATTCATCACTTTCATAGCTTTTCAAAAGATCCATAGTGTTGGTGGTTACTAATTTCACTGAACAATGGCAAAACAAGTGGCCAGAACGACACGCGAGTTGTTTATATCACGACCGGCATGATCTATTTTTGGCTTGTTACATCTCTGCTAAATAAAACACTGACGTTAACGTACGCGTAACTTAGAGAACACCGACCGGTGTGTCTATCCACGGCTCCCGGGAAGTTCAAACTTTTTGAGTTCTGAGGAAATGGAAAAAAATTGGCTGACACAATCGTGGACAAAACGGTTAAGAAAACGTACCCTTCCAAGCGTTTTGACAAGTAAACAATCGAACGACCATATTTTCCCCGCCCCCCTCCCCCCAACTCAATGTTGTTTGGTGGGTCACGAACAGTTTCACGGCAATCAGCATTTCCCAAATCAACATTGTATAGGGGGAGGGGGGGAGGGAGAAGGAACTTGTAGAAATTCGAGGGGAGGAATAGGAAATAATTGTTTTTGGTAGGCCGCGTTCAGATTTCTTAACGAGAATTGTCCACGATTGTAAAACAGACAAATTGTTTAAAAACAGAGATCTAACCCTGCACAGAAACCCGGTCGGGTGATATGTAATTGGACATTGGGTACTAATTAACGTCCAGGAATATTGCCGTTAATTGGTTCTAATTCGCGGAGATAATGGTTGTAATTAATTTGTAACGCAAAGAGATGCATTATCTCATCACCTCGCCAGTTATACAATGGTTTTTACGAGCGCCATTGACTCGCAAAGAAAGGCGTATATTGCATATTTGGCGCGGCAGAAGATATTACAAGCCGTAGAGATACTGAAACAATGCAACATTTCACTTGCATCGGTATACAGAATTCGAGACGAGTTCATATCCGTGAAACAGACCGGTCCCGTTTATACGCGCAGGAGGACCTCCGAGCAAGTTGTGCGCGCGTGACCAGAGAAAAATTATTCGCTGTTTGCGAGCGCTACGAAAAGAGGACGGACATTTTTCTTCCAGTAGGATTAAGGAGCGGGCTGGTCTAAAGCCTAATGAAGTAAGCAGCAGGACCGTTTGGCGTTTTCTGCACAAGGAAGGCTACCACTACCTGCAGGCGCGTAAAAAAGGCTTGATGTCCGAGGATGACGTTCATGCACTTTGCAAAGAACATAAAAAATAACCACTCTCGGGATATTTGGTGCAATACGGTTGCTTTCTATTTGGATGGTGTCAGTTTCTATTATAAAAGAAATCTGGCGGATCAAGCTAGAACGCCACAAGGGAGAGTATGGAGGAGAGCGTGCGAAGGGCTTATTCAGGGATGCACAGCTAAAGGATGCAAAGAGGGGAGTGGAGGTCGCGTTTTAAGATTAATGGTGGCCATTAGTTACGGTAAAGGAGTAATTGAGTGTCATGCATATGATAATCTGGACAGCCGTTCATTTGCCTCTTTTGTTAATGGAAAATTTGATTCTATGTTTGCAAGAGCAGACAAGAATGGTTCTCGCATGTTTGTACAACTCAACGCACCGAACCAGAATTCTGCTCTTGTTAGAAGAGTACTTAAAATAAAAAGGGCAAAACAATTATGTATTCCGCCTCGAAGCCGTGACATAGATGCTATCCAGAATTTCTTTAATCTTGTTTAAAAAAAGCTGAGAAAACAGGCTGTAGAATTCAACATTACGCGTGAGACATTCGATGAATTTTCATCACGTGTAATTAGAACAATGTACAACTTTCCATCAGAGGTAATCGACAAGATTATAGACACTATGGGTGGCCGTATGGATGCCATTATTACTGGAAAAGGACAACGCACTAAGTATTAATACTTGTATTCAATATACATTTATCATTCTTGCAACTCAGGACACGAAAGCAGTCTTTTCTGACCAAGTAATAATCAGAAGATTACGTCACGCTAGTATTTTATTGTGTTACATAGTACAGCGTGCGTGACAGGCATGTCACAAACGTCAACAAATACATTCTACAAGAGAAAATGTGTCCATTTCTTGCCGTAACATCTACCTTTCTTCCGTTTGTTTACATAGAACTCTTAATAACGCAAAATACTTTAATTGCATACGATTAACAAGAAGACATTTAGCACTTTCAACGATTAACAACGATTAACAGCAGTTTTGTATTAAAAGAAATGACTATCTATTCTTTTCAAGAGCATTCGGTGTTAACCGTTGAAAACCTGTGTTAATCGTTGTTTTATTTCACCATTGCCTTGAAACTGTCAAGTTAATCGTTACATGCCGAATTCTAGGTCTGGCTCGCCACAAATAAGCCGGCTTACAAAACATCGTGCACCTGGCGGGATTTCTCTTTGCTGCTCCCGCGGGATTTGAAAGTTGAAATAAAAAATTCTGCAACGCACATTCATCATTTCCGTTTCACGTTCATCTACTAAGCCATTTTTAATATACATGAGCGGACGCTTTCCTGTGCAGAAGATTGAAGTATCAGCAGTCAGGGAAATATCCTTTGCAAAATGAGTTTTTGGTGCGCGCTGAAATAGTTGTGATGCTTGTTGGAAAAGTGAACTGAAATCCCAAATTCCTTCAATAAAGATTCCTTCGCCGATAACCAGCGTTCATTACGATCCAGTTTCAGCGCGAGATGATAATGTTCACCACCGTTCTTATGTTTCTCCCGACAGCAACACCACTGAACAACTCTCCCTTTGCCTTGCAATTGAGAAAATGCGTACACAACTGCTGAGGCGAAATTTTCCCGGGTTGGAAATTTAGTAATATCTGCCTGGCTATATGTCACCAAATAAACACTGCGTAGGTCACTTCTAAGGAGAGAATCTTCGGATAACGATTTACCCGGCTCCTCTGAACTAGATTCATCACTTTCATAGCTTTTCAAAAGATCCATAGTGTTGGTGGTTACTAATTTCACTGAACAATGGCAAAACAAGTGGCCAGAACGACACGCGAGTTGTTTATATCACGACCGGCATGATCTATTTTTGGCTTGTTACATCTCTGCTAAATAAAACACTGACGTTAACGTACGCGTAACTTAGAGAACACCGACCGGTGTGTCTATCCACGGCTCCCGGGAAGTTCAAACTTTTTGAGTTCTGAGGAAATGGAAAAAAATTGGCTGACACAATCGTGGACAAAACGGTTAAGAAAACGTACCCTTCCAAGCGTTTTGACAAGTAAACAATCGAACGACCATATTTTCCCCGCCCCCCTCCCCCCAACTCAATGTTGTTTGGTGGGTCACGAACAGTTTCACGGCAATCAGCATTTCCCAAATCAACATTGTATAGGGGGAGGGGGGGAGGGAGAAGGAACTTGTAGAAATTCGAGGGGAGGAATAGGAAATAATTGTTTTTGGTAGGCCGCGTTCAGATTTCTTAACGAGAATTGTCCACGATTGTAAAACAGACAAATTGTTTAAAAACAGAGATCTAACCCTGCACAGAAACCCGGTCGGGTGATATGTAATTGGACATTGGGTACTAATTAACGTCCAGGAATATTGCCGTTAATTGGTTCTAATTCGCGGAGATAATGGTTGTAATTAATTTGTAACGCAAAGAGATGCATTATCTCATCACCTCGCCAGTTATACAATGGTTTTTACGAGCGCCATTGACTCGCAAAGAAAGGCGTATATTGCATATTTGGCGCGGCAGAAGATATTACAAGCCGTAGAGATACTGAAACAATGCAACATTTCACTTGCATCGGTATACAGAATTCGAGACGAGTTCATATCCGTGAAACAGACCGGTCCCGTTTATACGCGCAGGAGGACCTCCGAGCAAGTTGTGCGCGCGTGACCAGAGAAAAATTATTCGCTGTTTGCGAGCGCTACGAAAAGAGGACGGACATTTTTCTTCCAGTAGGATTAAGGAGCGGGCTGGTCTAAAGCCTAATGAAGTAAGCAGCAGGACCGTTTGGCGTTTTCTGCACAAGGAAGGCTACCACTACCTGCAGGCGCGTAAAAAAGGCTTGATGTCCGAGGATGACGTTCATGCACTTTGCAAAGAACATAAAAAATAACCACTCTCGGGATATTTGGTGCAATACGGTTGCTTTCTATTTGGATGGTGTCAGTTTCTATTATAAAAGAAATCTGGCGGATCAAGCTAGAACGCCACAAGGGAGAGTATGGAGGAGAGCGTGCGAAGGGCTTATTCAGGGATGCACAGCTAAAGGATGCAAAGAGGGGAGTGGAGGTCGCGTTTTAAGATTAATGGTGGCCATTAGTTACGGTAAAGGAGTAATTGAGTGTCATGCATATGATAATCTGGACAGCCGTTCATTTGCCTCTTTTGTTAATGGAAAATTTGATTCTATGTTTGCAAGAGCAGACAAGAATGGTTCTCGCATGTTTGTACAACTCAACGCACCGAACCAGAATTCTGCTCTTGTTAGAAGAGTACTTAAAATAAAAAGGGCAAAACAATTATGTATTCCGCCTCGAAGCCGTGACATAGATGCTATCCAGAATTTCTTTAATCTTGTTTAAAAAAAGCTGAGAAAACAGGCTGTAGAATTCAACATTACGCGTGAGACATTCGATGAATTTTCATCACGTGTAATTAGAACAATGTACAACTTTCCATCAGAGGTAATCGACAAGATTATAGACACTATGGGTGGCCGTATGGATGCCATTATTACTGGAAAAGGACAACGCACTAAGTATTAATACTTGTATTCAATATACATTTATCATTCTTGCAACTCAGGACACGAAAGCAGTCTTTTCTGACCAAGTAATAATCAGAAGATTACGTCACGCTAGTATTTTATTGTGTTACATAGTACAGCGTGCGTGACAGGCATGTCACAAACGTCAACAAATACATTCTACAAGAGAAAATGTGTCCATTTCTTGCCGTAACATCTACCTTTCTTCCGTTTGTTTACATAGAACTCTTAATAACGCAAAATACTTTAATTGCATACGATTAACAAGAAGACATTTAGCACTTTCAACGATTAACAACGATTAACAGCAGTTTTGTATTAAAAGAAATGACTATCTATTCTTTTCAAGAGCATTCGGTGTTAACCGTTGAAAACCTGTGTTAATCGTTGTTTTATTTCACCATTGCCTTGAAACTGTCAAGTTAATCGTTACATGCCGAATTCTAGGTCTGGCTCGCCACAAATAAGCCGGCTTACAAAACATCGTGCACCTGGCGGGATTTCTCTTTGCTGCTCCCGCGGGATTTGAAAGTTGAAATAAAAAATTCTGCAACGCACATTCATCATTTCCGTTTCACGTTCATCTACTAAGCCATTTTTAATATACATGAGCGGACGCTTTCCTGTGCAGAAGATTGAAGTATCAGCAGTCAGGGAAATATCCTTTGCAAAATGAGTTTTTGGTGCGCGCTGAAATAGTTGTGATGCTTGTTGGAAAAGTGAACTGAAATCCCAAATTCCTTCAATAAAGATTCCTTCGCCGATAACCAGCGTTCATTACGATCCAGTTTCAGCGCGAGATGATAATGTTCACCACCGTTCTTATGTTTCTCCCGACAGCAACACCACTGAACAACTCTCCCTTTGCCTTGCAATTGAGAAAATGCGTACACAACTGCTGAGGCGAAATTTTCCCGGGTTGGAAATTTAGTAATATCTGCCTGGCTATATGTCACCAAATAAACACTGCGTAGGTCACTTCTAAGGAGAGAATCTTCGGATAACGATTTACCCGGCTCCTCTGAACTAGATTCATCACTTTCATAGCTTTTCAAAAGATCCATAGTGTTGGTGGTTACTAATTTCACTGAACAATGGCAAAACAAGTGGCCAGAACGACACGCGAGTTGTTTATATCACGACCGGCATGATCTATTTTTGGCTTGTTACATCTCTGCTAAATAAAACACTGACGTTAACGTACGCGTAACTTAGAGAACACCGACCGGTGTGTCTATCCACGGCTCCCGGGAAGTTCAAACTTTTTGAGTTCTGAGGAAATGGAAAAAAATTGGCTGACACAATCGTGGACAAAACGGTTAAGAAAACGTACCCTTCCAAGCGTTTTGACAAGTAAACAATCGAACGACCATATTTTCCCCGCCCCCCTCCCCCCAACTCAATGTTGTTTGGTGGGTCACGAACAGTTTCACGGCAATCAGCATTTCCCAAATCAACATTGTATAGGGGGAGGGGGGGAGGGAGAAGGAACTTGTAGAAATTCGAGGGGAGGAATAGGAAATAATTGTTTTTGGTAGGCCGCGTTCAGATTTCTTAACGAGAATTGTCCACGATTGTAGCTCCGATCAAGACCTTGACTATACCACGCCTGGAACTGCAAGCTGCAGTGATAGCAGTCAGATTGAAGTCGAAGATATTGGAAGAAATCGACTTTGAAGTTGATGATATGTACCTCTGGAGTGACTCAGAGATTGTCCTCCACTGCATTAGGAACACTCATAGGAGATTCAGCGTTTATGTGTCACACAGAGTTGCTGAAATTACTTCTAACTCTGACGTTAGGAAGTGGCACCATGTGCCAGGTTTGATAAATGTGGCAGATGACTGCACAAGAGGGATCGAAATGTGTGATTTGACTCCTGAGTGTCGGTGGATCAATGGTCCCAAATTCCTCATGCTCACTGAAGATCAGTGGCCAAGAAGCGAAAGGGCTCCAGAATTTGATGACAGCGAACTGGAAGTAAAGGCTTCAGTCCTAACAACGTCAGCTACCCCCAGTGTGAGCATGGTCACATGGGAGAGGTTCTCTTCCTGGAGGAAGCTGGTGCGCGTGTATGCTTGGTGGATGAGGTACAAGTTCAAGTTAAAGTGTAAAGTGAAGAAGAAATGTCCACCCTCAGAGCGACAGGGGAAGACGTTGTGTGCCGATGATCTTAAAGAGGCCTCCCTAGCCTTATGTCAGTTAGCACAGATTGAGTCGTTTAAAGAAGACTATGAAGATCTTCAAGCCAACAGAGCACTACCCCACAACAGTTCATTACTTCCGCTGCAGCCCATTTTCCTAGGCGGAGTTATCAGAGTCGGAGGTCGTCTCAACAAAGCTTCTATACCATTTGAGGCAAAGCACCAAGTGATTCTTTCCCCCGCACATTCAATTTCAAAACTTCTGGTTCAAGATCTTCATGAGAAACATCTGCATGCTGGGAGAGAACATACTCTGGCCCTTGTGCGTCAGCAGTTCTGGATTCCCCAAGGAAAATCCCTTACTAGGAAGATCATCAATGATTGCCTGTACTGTAGGAGAAGGAGAACTGAGCCCAAAGTGCCTGTGATGGCAGACCTACCCAGAGAAAGACTTGCGCTTTTTGAACCTCCGTTTACAAATACCGGAGTGGACTATTTCGGTCCCATGAGCGTTAAGAGAGGGCGAAGCACCGAGAAAAGATGGGGTTGCATCTTTACATGTCTTACCACCCGTGCAGTCCATTTGGAGCTAGCAGGAGACTTAAGTACTGATTCGTTTATCATGGCATTGAGGAGATTTCGAAGCCGCAGAGGCAATCCCAAGACGATGCGTTCCGACAATGGAACTAATTTTGTTGGGGCTAAGAGAGAACTAGAGGAAGCATTGAAGTCGTTAAGTCAAGAAAGCATTGCTGGTGAGCTAGCCCACCAAGGGATCACCTGGTTCTTTAACCCACCATCGTCCCCTCATATGGGAGGAATCTTTGAGTCACTGGTAAAGCAAGTCAAAAGAGCCATGAAGACTGTCATTAATGACCAGGTTATGCCAGAGGAGACACTCCATACAGTTCTTGTTGAGACTGAGGCTGTACTAAATAGCCGCCCGTTAACTTCAGTCAGTGATGACTTGAACGACTATGAAGCATTGACACCAAACCACTTTCTGATTGGAAGAGCATCTCCTAACAACCCTCCAGGTCAATTTGAGGAGCGAGAAGTTAACAGTCGCAAGCGGTGGAGAATGGCGCAAGCCCTAGCCGATATGCTGTGGCGTCGGTGGCGGAAGGAGTATTTACCTAGCCTGACCACCCGTTCCAAGTGGAATAAAGAACAGAGAAATTTACAAGAAGGGGATCTTGTCCTCCTGAAGAATGATGATGCGCCTCGCTCGCATTGGCCTCTCGGACGGATTCTCAAGACTTTCCCAGGGAGTGATGGCAGAGTGCGTATGGCAGAAGTGAAGACTCCAAATGGAATCTTGATGCGCCCAGCTGCTAAGCTGTGCTTATTGGAAGCGTCTACTTGACTAAATGAACAGTAAAGGACCTTATGAAGACTGTAAACACTTAAGACATCCTTTTGTCTAGAGCCTGCTCGTTGTCGTTATTTTAAACCTAGGAACTGTTGTTAATGGTCATTCGTTTCGGTCCGTAGACTCACTGGGGGGGGAGGATGGAGCGGCCACTTCCGGTTGCAGCCTCGCTCCAGGCCTCTTAAGTTTTAGGTTTCCCAGTAGGTATCGCGCGCGTTGTTTTTAAGCACGAGGTCGAAAAATAAACATGTCGTGTTAAATCGTGTTTTGTAAGTTTTATTTGGTCCAACCACCCTTGGTTTGAGGGATTGCCACTCTTTAAAATTTCAAGTACTGCAGGACGCCCATTTTAGCACTGACAATCTTCTCCTCCATCACCCCCTCCGATAGACGTTCGTGAGCCACGGACGGCAACCGGAAGTCGACGAATGTTTCTTTTCTTGGCGTAGTTTTGCTCCTTCCCACGGACAGAAAAAAAAGCTCTTCTTGATGACGGTGACTTAACGTTACAAACGCGATGGCGTGAACACGCTCCAAAAAGGGAAAAATTCTATTTTCGGTTACCGTCCGTCGCTCAAAAACGTCTGTGCTCAAGTTCCCTAATTAACGGTCCCCAACGTCACTTGTAATCTCGCCCTAACAAAGAAAATATTCATTGAAATAAATTGCACTTTGCATTTTCACAAGCGGCGTTGTTTGTTCTCAGCATTTACAAATAGGTATTCTTTGGTTTCAACCCTTTGATCCTGTAAGTAAAAGGTTAACATGTCTGAAGTCGTTTACCTTCCAACACTTTAACAGCTACCGTCCGGCCTTCTTTAAAGTCGACAGTCTGAGTTCTGGACTTGTAAAACACCTCAATTCCAGGTGACTCCCTGAAAACACCTTTGAGCACTTTACCAAATGCACCACGACCAATCTCCTCATTGAACTCGACCTGTTCCGGTAGAACCTCCCATCGTCGAAGGGGTATAATGGTTGACTTCGATCTGTTAAAAAAAAAAAAAAAGAACAGCATTATGCTAATTTTCATTGCTCGAATTTTGTCCGGCAACCGAAGACAGACATTTTGGGCCTTAGCCTATAAATATATGTATATTTTTTAAACAGTGAAAATATTGTTATTTTTGATCTTGTGAATTGTCTAGTAAAAAAAAGGTTATGTCAAAGATAGTTATAAATGTTTTGAAAGATATATATAAAATTAATACCTCCGGGATTCCGAGTTACGTGCCAACTTCTTCTTTTTCACTACTTTTTTATGAATCCAGGATGTCCCCACGATGAAAGTGATCACAAGAAGGACAACCATCCCCGATATTAAACCAATCATCAAGGCTGAAGATGTCCAAGAACTCGTGTCTGAAAATGATTGTCAAAAGAATAATTCCTGTTACTGAGGGAAGTCAATTAATTGTCCTGTTCAATCTAAACTAACATTAGAAATGACGCCAGTCCATTTCCACCTCAAGCAAACACAAGTTTACCCATCTTATATCTCTTGACATTATTTCCCGTCACGAACCTCATGTATATTTTAATGGAATGCGGATAATTTAATGATTATTATCAAAGGAAAAAGGAGATTTTATCCATTTGGGGGGATGGGGTGAGGGTGGGAAGGGGATCTACAATTGCCTATTTCTTGGTACTGTTAAATATTGTTGTTCAAGAAGTTTTAATAGTCGGCCGAAGATCTTTCCTTTTTGCTCAAAGCCTTTTGTTGGGGCTGTTTAACTTTCAGAAAGGAGGCGTAAAAATCAGCCGCACATAGAAACTGATATTATCAAATAACAGTAATTGTAAAAATATCCTTGTTTTTGCTGTTTTTAACTCGCCTGCAGAGACTGTGTTCCTGGAAGGTACTGACCGAGGCTTGGGTGGAGAAGTTTAGCTGGAACTTGACGTTTTTTCAAATGATAATCTTTCATCTGCCTCCCCTATCTAAAATAAATTGTCCCATTTTGCAACCCCATGTAAAACAGACACAGCGTGATACTGCATGCCAGAGCTGAAATTGGCCCATTGGTTTGGAAAGTAACCTATTGCGTTCGTCTAATCCATCAAATAGACCATTTCCAATATGTTAAAATTCGACTTGGCTACGAGGCTTGGGGGAATAAAACAAATAAATTTAAAATTTTTCATCTCTGAACTTCAATGTAACTTCTGTTGTTTTGTTCCCCCAAGCCTCGCAGCCAAGCTAGAATTTTAATATATCGGAAATGGTGTATTATTTGTTATTATTTCCTTGAAAAATCTCCAACAACGACAAAAGTCTTGGTATGTTAGACAAAAACCGTTTTAAAACCCTACAATTGAACTTATCGAGCTATCCCCACCCGTTAAATTCACATCCGGAAGTATCTCAGGGTATGCAAGGCGCTCGTACACATGACAGAAGATGGCAGAAGATCTGGAGTAGCGCCATCTTGCATGCGGATTTCAGTTCCAGGATGAAGTTACTATAAAGTGCATCCTCCATGCTCTCGACTCTAACAAAACATACAAAAGGATCCAAATACTTAATTCTTAAAAACTTGCCTGAGTTTGTTTTAATATTCCACCTTCTTGATCTACTGCTCTGACCTAACTCATTCCAGGCGGACATTTCGATCACGTACTGCGTATCACATCTTAATGGAAGAACATGATGTGTCTTCAAATTGTCATCGATTTCAACTTCATGCCAGGATGCTCGTGTTTCATGTGACTGTATCTCTTGATAATACACTGAGTACATGGTCAGCGGACATCCGTTATCAACAGGTTTAATCCAAGTAACGTTGACATCACAGCCCACTGTTTCAGTTTCGCTGTTTGTTATTGTATGGGGTAATGGAGTATCTGCACATAATGTTTAAAAAGAAAAAAAAGTTATTTGATTGCAGAGAGAATCGTTTCAAAACCCCAGAACTACCTCGGCCCATGTCTATTTGTATCCATACAGCTCAGAAATGGCTTAAGAAATTCTTTGGGTAGCTCATTTTATTTCTATTTGTTGAGTTGTTTTTCAAGACAATACGATAACATTTATTAGTTTTGACACAAGTTGCGCCTTTAGAACCGGGAAAACCTGATCAAATTTTTGATGTTCGTTCATCATAGATTTGAATGATTGATCAGACTTGATCGTTTATCTCATAATTGTATTGGTGTGAAAAGGATCAAAATGGGATAATTACCACCACTCCACATGCAGCAAGTCGACACCAACGCCTGATGAAGATGAGGAAACGTCGCTCACCACATCTATGCTACATAACCGTGAGACAAACGATCAATTTTGATCTATCAGTTTAATTGGAATATGACCGGATCTAGCGATCATTTTCACGAAATTTCTGTATTTTAGATAATATTTATCTTTGCAGCTGCTTTATTCTCCTATTGTTGGCTGGTTTCAGAAGAGATTACAAACGGCGGCCTCTGTAAATAAAAATAAAATCTAAAGAAATAAAAGCCAATTAGATCATAATCCTGCCTCAAAAATTATTATACAACCATGCTGCTAATGGCGACCCTCATGAAAGATTTAATGAGTAGCAATTAGCTGCTGTTAAAACAGTGATTACCCAAGGAAACCAAAATCATGATTTTTGCCTGAAAATGAAACAACGTCATCCAGGAGAGGGTACTGAATACCCATAGGTACTCCTTAGTGTCACCGAAACCTGGATTAAGCACAAACCTTTACCTTTAGTTCCAGTTTTGAAGTTCCATGTCTCGCTGTCGTCCTTGTCACTTTCTCCGTATGAATAAAAGGAGGTGACAGTTATTTCATACTGTTTCCAACACTCCAGATGAAGGGTATAGCTGGTGGTGTTTCCATTAACAGTAGTTGAGTTCCAGTGGCCTTCTTCTTCTCTGTAGTTGACTTTGTACTGCACAACATGTACAGGACATATCCTTTCCACGGGAGGCTCCCATTTCACGAGAACGGTTCCACCTGTAACTTCTTTGCTCTTGTTTACGATAACAGGTGCATCTGCAAAGGATCGTAAATACAAACATGATTATCTTAACGTTTTCAATAGCGTGGAAGAAAAGTGGACAGATTAGTTATTAACAAGTTTCAATCATCCAAAGCACACTGTTTGGAAAGCTTATGTCCTGTGATGGAGTTGCATTTAGTTGTTTATTATAGTTAGTTTTCCAGGTAATCCTCTGAAGGACGGTTCCTACTAATACAGAAGTATTTTTGCGCAGCTTATAACTGTGCGGAAAAAAAGCAGATCTTAGCAAGAGATTTTGAAATTCAAACACAGAATTTGGGGTAACCATTCACTTTCCAGAGATAATAAAGGGACAATAATTGTAAAAAAATATAAAGATGTATCGAATGTTGTTGTTGTTGTTGTTGTTGTTGTTTTAATTCAAACTTAATTATCTCTGAAAAATGTGTAGTTACCCTCAATTTTTTTTTTTTTGAGTTTTCTGACCCTTTCTTAGATCTTCTTTTCCCGCATACCCATAAACCGAACAAAAATACCTTTGATTTAGTAAGCGCCGTCCTAAAGAAATCAGGGTTTCTCGGATCGTCCCGAGATGCATAGAACGCATGCGCAATAACAAAAGGAAGCACTGTTCTAAAACACTAATATTAAGTAGAAGCACATATTTATAAATTAAAACTAATTAACACTGTTTACCCAAGGAAAAGAAAATTGTGGTGTTTGCCCGAAAATAAAAGTATGCAATCCAGAAGAGAGTATTAAACACCCATAGTTACCTCTTAGTGTCACGAAAATCTGGGTTAAGCACCAACCTTTACCTTTAGTTCCAGTGTTGAAGTTCCATATCTTGCTGTCCTTCTTGTCACTTTCTCCGTATGAATAGAATGACGTGACGGTTATTTCATACTGTTTCCAACACTCCAGATGAAGGGTATAGCTGGTGGTGTTTCCACTGACAGAAATTGAGTTCCAATGGCCTTTTTCAGCATGCAAAATTACTTCTCTGTAGTTGACGTTGTACTGCAGAACAGGACATATTCGCTCCATGGGAGGCTCCCATTTGACTAGAACGGTTCCACCTGTAACTTCTTTGCCCTTGTCTACGATAACAGGTACACCTGCAGAGGATCATAAATAGAAACATGATTACCTTAACGATTTCAATAGCGTGGAAAAAAAAGTTGACAGATTAGCTGTTAATAAGTTTTTAATCATCGCAAGCACACTGTTTGGAAATCGTATACATGTAAGTGCATGGCTGGTAAAGGAAGTGTATTTAGCTGTTTATTACAGTTTTAGGTACAGCAAGATGATTTGGAATTCAAAAAATAAAATTGAGGATAGAAATGCATGCAATTTAAAAGGTAATTAAGCGACAATAACTCTAGGTGCCGTCCCAAAGAAATCTGGGTCTCTCGGATCGTCCTGAGATGCTTAGAACATTTGCCCAATAGCAAAAGGAGTCACCGTCATTAAGTACTTATATTAAGTTCAAGCAAATATTTGTAAATCAAAACCAATTAAATTTAAAATGGAGGACTAGCTGTTTAGTTCGAGCTGGTTGAAGAGCTGAACTTGAGAGTATCTGAGTGTGATTTGAACCTGGTACCTCCGATCTTTCTTTTAACTTGAAGCCGATATGTTGCATACGATGAGTTGCGACATCGATATTTAGCGCAACCACACTCAAACATTTATGCCCCTCGCGAAGGCAATTTTCACGTTAACGTTAGTAGTTAACGTTAATAGTTTTTAAATTAGCTTTTAAAACTTCCCCATGATAAAGCAATGATTAAACCCTTGCAGAATGAACGAAATAGACAAAAAGAACCTAAGAAACAAGTAATTTAAATTAAAACTAAAACTCCAGACCGAGTGGTTTAGCCGGTTTTTAGATTATGGGCTTTGTTTTATTATCAGTCAATCAAAACTAATGCTTTAAATTTCCGCTTATTTCACTTATGCCACGACGAAGAGTTAAAATCTAACCAGTGACTTATGTTTATAAAAAAGGAATTAGGCACCAACCTCTTAGTTTATTGATTTGATCCAGTGATAATGCCGTGCCAAAAACATAAAGATCCATAACTGATCCATGGAACTGGCCATCGGTCCAGTGGCCGTCATTTCCAATTTTGTATGGTTTTCCTGTGGGTGGGTAGAAGAATATATCTCTGGAGGGAAACGTACGATTACCTACGTTTTTACCATTAACATAAATTGTCGAATTTCCAGTTGCGTGATCCCACGTGACTGCCACGTGTGTCCAAATGTTCGAAGAAACTTTAACGCCACCCTCAAAGTAATACCACCTATAGCTATCGTCGGTTGAATGGCGACCAAATCCGACCTTCCGGCTTCTAAGATTAAGATGAAACTGCCATGGGAAAGTCCAGTCGTTATAAATCGTTTCGTCGTCGCCAGTTACAAGGCTCCTCATTGGTTTTATCCAACAGGAAATTGAAAAACTCCTGCGATTGAGATAGATTATCGGAGCAGTGGCGAAGGAATTTGATCGGTCGAAGATGGGAGCCTTGCTTCCTGGACACCACCCTTCGATAAAGGATGGATTACCACTGAAACTGAGATAAGAAAAGAAACGTCAACCAATAAACAAAATCTCCCCATTTAAATAGTATAACCTTCTTCCAAAAATCCCTACCAGGAATTGATTATTATTATATTTTTTTTTTTTTTTTTTTTTTTGTTGTTGGGTTTTTTTTTTTTTCAGTTAAAAGTTGATGATCAAAAGGTTATCGCGTTGGATGACGTCACTGACACCCAGCAGCGCCATTTGCTTATCTCTCCTATAATATTAACATTATTATGTAGCCGACATAAAAGGCTATCTATTAAATTAAAGATCAAAACTTTTCAAATTATCGTAACGTAACGAAAAAGCAGGAGGGGGTCTAACCACCCCCTCCCCTTATATCACGCTGGGGGGGTTGAGTTTGCATGTACGTCCGAACGTTAATCTGACAAAATTATTTGCTCACGTGACTTGATTTTCCATGGCAATAAAAAATTGATAGCCATGTTTTAAGAATTTAGAATGTTATGTTCTAAAAATTGAAACGCATTATCGCTACTCTAATATTTTTCGTTTATAATTAATTTTGATGAGTAATTTCTTTGAAATAGATTTTGTAATGAAAATACACGCTAAAAAATCACGACGTTTCGACCTCCCCGAGGCCATTTTCAAGTGTGAGTAAAAAATAAAAGCCTTAGCATAAATATATTCATAGAATTAAATACCATGCTCAACCGTGCATTTAAGCTCTCATCTACGTGGAAGCTTTTTCATCAGGAATGTGAACGTCTCAAAGAGACCTTTTCCCGACTGCGCTACCCAGACAAACTTTTGCAGTCTACCATCCGTCAATTCATTGATTCGAAAGTGTCTCAGTATTCGCACACCCAACAGCAAGTACCTGAGGAACAAGAAGCCCCAATCAGAATCGTGTTGCCATTCAAAGATCAGTGAGCAGACAACTTGGAGACCTCAGTCGGAAGATCAAGGTGGATATCAGCCCGGTGTACACAAGTCGGAAGATCAAGGATGAAATAAAAGTGATGGAAGACAAGCCACCCCTTGTAAATCAACAATGCGCTGTGTATCATTTTCAGTGTAGCCTGTGTGATGCAGGCTATGTCGGCTACACGTGCCGACACCTTCACCAGCGAATTGAGGAACATAAGGGATCGGCAATCGGAAACCACCTGAGGGAGCAGCACAATATGGCCCCAAATGACATTGCGAAAAGTTTTAAAATTTTAAGAAAGTGTCAGAACAAACTTGATTGTCTTATTTTTGAAATGCTTTTTATCAAAGAACTGAAATTAAACCATCACTAAACAAACGGTGTGATTCCATCCGCGCTAAATTATTTGTTTAGATCAGTTCTTTACAAGCCTCATTATTGCTTCATTGTTTCATTGTTTTATGTCCTTTTTTAACTTTATAACACTTATCATTGACATTTTTGACACATTTTAGCGTTCATGACATTCTTACCGATTTTTAATTCTATGAATATATTTATGCTAAGGCTTTTATTTTTTACTCGCACTTGAAAATGGCCTCGGAGAGGTCGAAACGTCGTGATTTTATAGCGTGTATTTTCATTACATAATTAATTTTGGATCAATTTTAACGGTTAACTGAGGTTTTTAGAACTCGAGAAATCCAAGATGTAGGCTGTGAAGAATAAAGAACAAGTGGGCACGAGGGAAATACGAACAACTGATACAATATAGTGTAGTACCGTACTGTCCAACAGATTATACGCCCTCCAGTGATCAACAGTCTCACTCCAATCCGTTGCCAAATGCCATTTTAACCGTATACACTCGATTGCCAAAACGTTGACGCCTAAAAAGCATAAACCGTGAACGATGAGACCCAATGGGTTTATGGGTATAAGTGTACTAAATTTATTTGCATAATATCCTACTCTCGTGCGACGGTTGATAACCAAAATTAGTTGCACCTGGTGAATGATGGAAACTGTCCAAGCTTTACTTTAAGTGTCAAGTCGGCCAACAAGGGCCAATTTTTAAACACTACCCACAAATCCGTTGGGCCTCATCGTTCATGGTTTATGCTTTTTAGGTGTCAACGTTTTTGCAATCGAGTGTATCAGAGACGTATGAACATTTAGCTATCGTGCCAAACAACGGTTGGCGAATTTTCGATTACTAAGTTAGCTAAAATGATTTACATGTCAACCTTGAACAGGATTATGTTGTTCGAAACATATAGTTCAATTACAGCGGAACCTTTTTCCTACAAATAACTATAATGTTTTACTGGTCGCTCAAATATGTAGTAATTGACCAACCTTATGTTCTGATCACTGCCATCTAGCTTCCAGTGGCCAAGGACAGTCATCGCTAAAAATGCAACAACAGGTACAAAAACGTTAGTTGGGGTCATAATCCTGTGTCCTTGCGCGATGCTTGTACTATATTAAGTATATCTTGGCGTTTAAGCCATCAAAAAATGTCCTAAACCCATTAAAGGGCGGGTTTTAGCCCTGTCTCTCAACTCTGATCCAGTATGGAAACTTTGTGTCAGATAAATTCTGCCAAACGTAACAGGAGTTTATTTTCCGTGTACGCTTGAGTATATATGGATAATTCAGGTTATTTATACGCAATCTCATTGAAAAATAAAAAAAGGAACGGAACGTGTAGATTTTAAAGTACTGCATGGTCGTGGATTCATTTCTAAAATTCATGACCTCAATGGCGTAATGCGCACAGATCGGTGTAATTTCTTGCAGTGTATTCGCATTCTCTGTCATAAACCACATCTAAATAAAGACGCATACGCTAGGATCAGTGACAAGAGTGAAAACTCATAGGTAACCTGGTAATACTTGGAGCTTTGAATGCTTAATTATTTGTTCGTTATAGAGCTGCGCTGTGCATTGTTCCTTCTATTGAATGAAACAAACAAATGTAAAGACGGAAAAAAGAAAATAGGAAAAGTACACATAACATGAATATGCATAACAAACATCTTGGAACACGAATAAGTCGTGATATCCGACATCTTGTTTTACAACAGATTGCAGGCGTAGTGCTAGCGAGTTTGAAGAACACTTTTAAATTTCTGGATGGAGCCCTCTCTGCCCCGGAATAACCCAACCACTTCCAAACCTTGCAGACGAGTAAACAGAATTGACTTACCAGTGGCCATGACCATTAGACTTGTGCAGGTCTGTCAATAGAAATCAGTGGAAGGGTTAAAGGGAACAGTACTTCATCATTTCATCCCTTTAAAAAGCCAACCCCTACGTTATGGCTCGCTGAGTAGTCCATGGAACAGCTATTTGAAATCGTTACAAGTTTTCTGAACAAAGCTGCTTTGCTCCGTTTAACGTCGAGGACAACAACAACCATGATGATCAAGGTAGTTTTAAGTCCTTCACGGCCGCGAAAAGCGGCTTTAGTTGGAAGAGTCTTCACAAAGTCGTGTTACAACATTCGTGAAAGAACAGTGATAGCACTGAGATAAATGACGTTAAAGAAAACACAAATACTTGCGAATACAAAGGTGTTTCTCTACGTTATTCAAACTTACATAAATACCAAGCTGATTAATTAGAATTTTCTAAGTCTTATGACTTTATTCCTGTTAAATTATGGTTTATTAGTTTGTTCGGAAGGAATTAATGAAATCACCTCAGATATCTGGATTTGATTGAGACAAAAAGTGGTCTTTTCTTTGTAGAAATGTGGGTTCTTTCAACTTTCGTAATAATCCACCAAAAAAAACGCAGTCGGCCAATAAAGGAGCTCTATAATCCAAGGGATCGACTATGAGATAAATTAAAAAGATTCTCTTATGACTGTTGTTTAGTTCATCTACTTACTCACCGTCAATATTACTATCCACCCAGTGTTCATCGTCGTCTTCTTTCCTCCTTACTCGTCTTCCGTGCACACACAGACAAACTGCATGAAAGAAAAACGAAAAAAATTAAACGAACTGAATTTTTAAGACTTTGGTCTGCTTGGTACACATGAACATTTAGCCTATGTTTCAAAACTCGCAGATGTGTCTACTGCAAATACTTGTGGAAATAAACTAAACACTGAAATCCTTTGATGCCAAAATTCTGTAAGTCGGACGCATCTCAAAGAGAGAGATGGTAAGTGTGGGCTCTATACCGAGGGATTTGACATGTTGCGCCTTGGCTGTTTGATGTTTTAGATCCACATGTCGAAACTTTGGATGTTTCCAATCGTATTATTTTCACACCTTCTCGATACAAATGATCATACAATACAATACAAACTTTAATGACAATCCCTGAAAAAGGGTTTTCAGCGAAAATAATACTAAATTTACAACATTAAACGTCAAAACAATAATTTGATCCAGTATTCCTTAAGAAACGAGATTTTAAATTCGCTATGTAGTGGAACCACTTACAAAAAGCTGTTTAGCGAGGAAAAGTAGAACAGGCTGATATAATATTGATCGTCACTATAAACTACGATTGGCGAAGAATAAACACCCGGCCGGCAATAAATTGCAGGATTTCTTCCTCAAACTTGTTAGTTATTTAAAGATCTCTCGAACTATTATTTCGATAAGTCGGCCAGAAAGTGTTGAATATTTATCGATTTCATCGATATTTTTTCAGCAGTTAGCACTTAAAAGTTGTCTACTGCTATACAAGCAAAAATGGCAATTTATATTCATCAAAGTCATCATGTCGAAGAACGAGCTGGTTAATAAAGTTTTTATTGCCAGGCAACACACGAGACATAATAAACTTTCGCCGCTTCTGTATAAATATCAGCTTTAAGCAACTAGTAACTAGCGAAAAAGACACAGAGTGACAAAATGTTCATGAAAAATAGCACAAATAAAGACATATTTAACTTTTGCTTCTACATAAATCTCAGTTTTAAGAAACTGGTAACTAGTGAATAAAACACAGAGTGACAAACGGTCCGTGTAAAATGCCGTTTTTATACCTGGCATTTTATGTACGACATTTCCTTTTAAAATTGATCATTGCCTTCTGTTATCTCCAGGCGCCGAGGGAAGAGGAAGAAGAAACGGTCTTCACAACACTTCAAAACAAGGGCTAGTCAGTTTTATTTTAACTTTATTACTCGAGCGCTTATAATATATAGCTATACACGCTTGGGTCTCCACTGAGGAGCTGCAAGCAACGAAAATTATGTGTATTTGGCTTTCTTTCATTTTGCTGCTTTATATATGACGACGTTGTTGCAATTAGGTGTATAGGTCTTTAGAGATTTTTTTTCCGTTTCTAGGTAATTATAACAAGGCCTTCAGTAATCGAAGTCGTCCTCAAATATTGATGTTCAAAAAATAAATGATCATTGAAGGTGATATTTAGGATCACGAACACGAGTTGAACTTCTTTCGTCAAAATTGCGCATTTCGTTATTAATGTCATATTCTCAATCCTTTAATTGTGCCTGTAGAATGATGACCAGATCAAACACACGTACAATAAACTATAACAATGCTACAAACAAACACTCACCTGAAAGTTTCTGAATGATTCCCTCCGAAATTAAACTTTAAAGCGTGATCTCGATAACTAGCCTCAGTAACTCGCAATGTATACAGAGCGCAATGCTCTGAACAGCTGTCGGCTTCAAAAAGGAACGCGAAAATGAAGAACTCATTTATTCAAGTTGTGCAAACATGGGCTGGGCTAAGAAGTAAAGTTAATCAATTTTCTTGACAGATCTGGTTTTAATAAGGGCAAAAATAACAGCAGAAACAATTTCGTTATACAAAAAAACACATCAGTTTTGCTGGCCCTTCCTCTTTTTTAATTACAACCTTGGATCTCAACTTTTTTTGTTATTTATCAATGACTTAACGAATTGCTTGCAATTTTCCCAAACCAGAATATAAACTCATGATACCAGCTTGACGTTTGCTAGGGATGATATTAAGCATGTAAAAGATTGTGTTTAGGACGATTAGCGTATTCTAACTGAAAACTCTTCGAATTTTGGGGGACATTTAAGGGTCTTAGCGCTAGTCCGCCCATTGCTAGTCAAGTATCCTGTTTTTCCACATGTTATGAGAATCGTACTTCAGTTATCAAGTTTACTGCACTTAGAAGTTTAGTCTTTGCCATTGTTTTCATCTTTTACGCGCACAGAACTTGTAAGTATTGTATTTATTTTCGTTTTTTCCTTTTTGGCACCTTCACTTATACAGTGTATTGCATTTATCTAGTTTTTACGGATGTGAACCATCATGTTGTGGCATGCTATTGAGCTACAAAATGCGCAATGTTCAGTTGCAATTAGTTGGCTGCCGAATTATTAAATGGTTGTGTTTGGTTGACTCGAAAAGTCTGTGTTTTCCCCCCACAGATTGTCTTATGATCTATGCAAAGTGTACACTTAGTTATCAGCCAATAAGCTTACCTTAAACCTGACATTTTCTGACTGACTTCTGACTTCGTGTTCTTTTTTGAAGCCGACATCTGTTGTTGGCATTTCGTTCTGTATACATTATGTGGAATTTAATGGTTTCAGTTCGGAGTCTTGCGAAATTAAGTGCGGGGTGCCTCAGGGTTCTATACCTTTTTTTTTTTTTTTTTTACAAATACAATATAAAGCCTGCTAACTTACGAGATACATGGATACAAGTTAAGTTACAAGATAACGCTTAAAGCTTAACCTGGTTACATGCTGACTTTCCAACACTTTACAGAATTAACACATACACGCACTTACATATAAATGCACACTGCACGTGAAGTTTAAAACTAAAATCATTTACAAGTCTTTACACAGCATTCTTCACGTGCATACAAATTACCAAAAACACAGGGGCCCAGGTTTTAACAAATTGTTCTAATTTATTATTTGATACTGCTTATGTTCGCATAACAAAGATTTTGTTTTTTGGGCGTAAAAGAAAGCTTTCAAAGTTTAAAATGCCATTGCAAACACTAGCGCTAAAAATGTGGTACTTGGCAATAACGAGGGCGTAATTGAGCGCTGACCAGTTGTTTGATTTTTGGTGCCAGCCATACAGAATCACACTTTCAGAGGATTTTTTGTGTTCTTGGTATGTTTTGTGCCACCATCGCGTAAAGAGGTTCCAAAACGTGTAGGAAATGTTACAGGTAAACAGCATGCGCAACAATGATTGACTTTCGTAGTTGCATAGCGGGCAAATGTCACTGTCCTTTATACCAGCACGAAAAAATTGGACTGCGTAGGTAGGATGTTTTGAATAATTTTGAACTGAAAAATTATAAGCTTTGGTTCATGCAAGATTCGGAAGGGGAGCATATAGACGTTTTGGATGTTTTCTGTGGTGAAGCCGTAATTTAAAATTTTACTCTCACCGGTTGGAATCAAATAGGATTTGCTAAGTAAAGTCGAATATGCAATTTTAGTAGACGGCAGTGAGAGAGATTGTACCTTTGAAGAGACTGTGTTGCGGAATTTTACTTTCCATATTTTTGGGATGGCTTGCAGTATACCATAAAATGTAGTGAAGGGTACTTCAAGGTTAAGTTTTTCTTTGAGCTCAGTTAGTGATAGAAAATTTCAGGCTTTGAACTCCTATTTTTTCTAAACTTATTGGGTAAATCAGATAGAGGCAACTTTAAAGTCTATTGGAATGTTAGAGGTGTTTTAAGCGTTATCATCAATAAAGAGCTTTCTGTGTAACGATCTGTGTAACGTGTCAAAGGTCGTGGACTTTATTCTTTTTGCAGATGATACAAACAAATTTTTCTCCCAAAAAGATTTTAACTTGCTTCCTGGAATCTTGAATTCTGAAATGCTTCAATTGACTCAATGGTGTCGAGCAAACAAACTGTCCATTAACTTTAAAAAATCAAATTTTATGGTTTTTAGACCACCCCAAAGGAGGCAAACACTTGATATATCGATCTATTCAAATTGACAACAATGCAATTGAACGTGTGAAAGAAACAATATTTTTAGGTGTTATCCTCGATGAGCATTTGTCATGGAAGCCTCACTTTCTTAGTGTTTCTAGAAAAATATATATCAAAATCAATAGGTATTATTTACTAGTTATTGCCTTCCCAAAACCTCCTTACGTTCTTATACTATAGTCTAGTTTACACTTACTTAATTTATTGTGTTTCTGTGTGGGGATCGACATATCAGTCTAATTTAAATCGGATTCTTGTTTTGCAAAAGAAGATAATCAGAATAATATCTAAAGTTTCTTTTGATGCTCATACCTGTGTTCTTTTTAAAGAACAGGAGATTTTAAAATTCTCTGACATTTATTTATACCAAATAGGTAAATTTATGTATCTTTTTAATAGAAGCTTACTTCCAAATTATTTTCGTGATATGTTTACTCTTGCAAGCCAGATACATTCTTATAATACAAGAAATTCCAACCTTTTCTATATACCTTATTGTCGAACTAATCTTCGAAAATTCTAAATTCGGTTTCAAGGTCCTACGTTTTTCAACTCGCTAGGTCGTGAAATTCAAAACAGTGAAAGTATCAGTTTGTTTGGCAAAAGACTTAAAAAATTCCTTCTTTCTTAGTTAAATTGACTCTTTGTTGAGCTACACGCCTTTTCTTTACCTTTTTGTTTTCTTTCTTTCTTTTTTCCTTCTTTTAAAAAAAATTAATTGAAATTTTCATTCAGTACCCTTAAATTCCCCTTAAATTCTATGGTTTATCCTATAGTTCCAGGAAGCCTATAGTTAATAAGCTCCCGGTTTCTATATAGGCTTCCTAGCCTTTAACATATTAAATCTTGTAAATAGTTTATAATGTATTTATGTTGTATTTTTTGATTAATGGAAAAATAAAATGAATTGAATTGAATTGAATTACGAGTTGCAGGCTGAGGCTGGTAATCGATATCACGTTCTAAACTTTAATTTTGGAGGGAATCATTCAGAGAGTGAGTGAGTGAGTGAGTGAGTGAGTGAGTGAGTGAGTGAGTGAGTGAGTGAGTGAGTGAGTGAGTGAGTGAGTGAGTGAGTGAGTGAGTGAGTGATTGAGTGAGTGAGTGAGTGAGTGAGTGGGTGAGTGAGTGTGAGTGTGAGTGTGAGTGTGAGTGTGAGTGTGAGTGTTTTTTTGTAGTATTGTTATAGTTTATTGTAAGTGTGTTTGATCTGGTCATCATTCTACAGGCACAATTAAAGGATTCAGAAAACATTAATAACGACATGCGTAATTTTGACCAAGCAAGTTCAACTCGTGTTCGTGATCCTAAATATCACCTTCATGGATCATTTATTTTTTAAACAACATTATTTGCGGACGACTTTGATTACTGAAGGCCTTGTGATAATTACCTAGAAACGGAAAATAATGTCAAAAGATATATACACCTAATTGCAACAACGTCGTCATATATGAAGCTGAAAAATGAAAAAAAGCGGAATACACATTAATTAGCATAATGTTTATGGCTTGCAGCTCCTCACTGGAGACCCACGCATGTATAGCCATATGTTACAAGCAGTCGAGTAATAAAGTCAAAAGTAAAACTGACTAGCCTGACTTTGAGTTGTCGTAGAGGCCGTTTCTTCGGTACGAATTTCAGGTTGGTTGTTATAACAAGGAAAGTAACTCTCCTTTTCAGAAATCGCTATAGCAAGGTTCACTAGTTAAAAGCGTCTTTCGAGGACAGCTGGTTACCGTCTCTAAAACAAGATTCAAATTTTTGAACACCGTGTTTTGCTAGGCAAGTAAACTGGGTCCCTTACATGAATTATTGGCATCCTTCCCTTTTTTGGGGGGACTTTTTAAAGTTTATGTATTGTTATCCAAATATGGCTGTTCCTTACCTTCATTGTGCCTCGTGGCACATGATTCCTTTTCTTCCCTCGGCGACTGGAGATAACAAAAAGCACTGATCGAGTTTAAAAGATAATGTCGTACATAAGATGCCATGTAAAAAAACGGCATTTTTCACCGACCGTTTGTCACTCTGTGTTTTATTCAATAGTTACCAGTTTCTTAAAACTGAAATTCATTATGTAGAAGCAAAAGTTAAATATGTCTTTATTAGCGCTATTCATGAACATTTTGTCACTCTGTGTCTTTTTCGCTAGTTACTAGTTGCTTAAAGCTGATATTTATACAGAAGCGGCGAAAGTTTATTATGCCTCTAGTTGGTGTGTTGCCTGTCAATACAACAATCAGCTCGCTCTTCGACATCATGACTTTGATGAATATAAATTGCCATTTTAAAGTCTACTGCTGCTTACCGGTAGTCGTAGCTTGGCCCTCAAGCAGTACTTTTCATTATTTACAGTTTCTAAAAGCGCCCTGTATGCGCAGGATTCCATACCGAAATGCCTGGCTAGGATCACGTGCGCGTTACCTACATCAGCGAAGTGTATATCGAGTTACAGTTGTTCAGTCTCACACAGGCTTATTGATTTGAGCCGTCCCTGCAAAAAACGAACACCTAAAACAACACGACGGAAGCTAAGTCACACGTTTTTCTCCATTTTACTGATCGACTGCTTCATTTAAGAAGATAAAGGAGCTTTAAAGTTTGATTTGCACTACTTTTTCCACAGGGGACCCACACAAACTATGTGACCGTTTGTATTTTGAATTTATAGAGGCAATGTATGGGAATATCGAAAATCCTCGTATTATTGTACTAGATTGCGATAGATATTCTCATTTAACATCAAAATAAACGTAGTTTTACCTTAAATGTTGTGTGTTGTCGTTCCTAAGGTTGAAGACGGCGATTTTAGCCATTTGAAGGGTTCGGCGTTGAACGTTCACTCGAGCGTAATAGAAGAGTGAGAAGGGAGGAAAACTTGTTTTGAAAGGGTTCCAGCGCCGGAGCGATTTTTCCCCCAAAAAACGCATCGCTCCGATTTCAAACTTCACAGCATAAAGGTCAAAAGATTTTCGATTCTTCTCGTACCTTCCAATCGAAAATCCATCCAAACGGCCCGGAACTAGTCCTCGAAGAAAATCAAAATCCCACAGTATTCGAGCGAGTGGAATGCGCAGCAAAATTCATACGTGCCAGCTACTAACCGTCCCGCTGATTGCCCCTTTCTGATTGGACGAAGTTAGACAATGGCACGTAAGAATTTTGCTACGCATTCTACTCGCTCGA
>NW_028145572.1:0-90000 GCF_977016875.1 Pavona decussata
CTGGAGACCAATATTGGCCAATATATGGGTACCCAGACACCTATATTGGCCAATATAGGTACCCATGGACCGATATTGGCCACTATTGGTCACCGGGTACCCATATTGGCCAATATTGGTTCATGGGTACCCATGTTGGCCAATATGGGTCCCTGAGTACCCATATTGGCCAATATTGGTCCCTGGGCACTAATATTGGCCAATGTAGGTACCCAGGGACCAATATTGGCCACCAGGTACCCATATTGGCCAATATAGGTCCCTTGGTACCAATAATGGTCAATATGGGTCCCTGGGCACTAATATTGGTCAATATACGTACCCAGGGACCAATATTGGCCACCGGGTACCCATATTGGCCAATATTGGTCCTTGGGTACCTATATTGGCCAATATTAGAGCCCAGGGACCAATATTGGCCAATATGGGTACCCATCGACCAATATTGGCCAATATTTGTCACCGTGTACCCATATAGGCCAATATTGGCCAATATGGGTACCCATGGACCAATATTGGCCAATATTGATCACCGTGTACCCATATAGGCCAATATCGGTACCCATGTACCCACATTGGCCAATATGGGTACCCATAGACCCATATTGGCCAATATCGGTCCATGGGCACCCATATTGGCCAATATTGAGCCCTGGCACCCATGTTGGCCAATATGGGTCCCTGGGTACCCAGATTGGCCAATATGGGTGCCCAGGAACCAATAACGGCCAATATGGTTACTCCTAGACCAATATTGGCCAATCTGGGTATTCATGGACCAATATTGGCCAATATGGGTATCCATGGACCAATATTTGCCAATATGGGTGCTAAGGGACCAATGTTGGCCAATATTGTTGCATGGATACCCATATTGGCCAATATTGCTCCATGGATACCCATATTGGCCAATATTGTTCATGGGTACCCATATTGGCCAATGTTGGACCCTGGGTACATATATTGGCCAATATTGGTGCCTGGGTACCCATATTGGACATTGTTGTTCCATAGGTACCTATATTGGCCAATATTGGTCCCTGGGTACCCATACTGGCCAATATTGGTCTTTTTTACCTATATTGGCCAATATTGGTATATAGCTACCCATATTGGCCAATATTGCTTCCTGGGTACCTATATTGGCCAGTATTTGTCTATGGCTACCCATATTGGCCAATACTTTTCCATGGGTGCCTATATTGACCAATATAAGTTCATGGGTACCTATATTGGCCAATATTTGTCCATGCGTACCTTATATGCCAATATTGGTTCATGCGTGCCTATGTTGGCCAATATTGGTCCATGGGTACCCATAATGTAGGGTTGACAATTGCCAGTATGGGTCACCGTGGAGCATTGTTGGCTGCTCTTGACTGGTTACTCAGGTATGTTAGTGACGGGTGGCTTGTTGCAAACGTACTAAAAGTGAATCCCCAAAACGTCCAACTTTCCAGTACTTAACGGAAAAGGGTTCATAATTTTCTGCATAAAGCCCTAAATAGATGTTCCTATCAAAATGTTTTTGTCCACAAAATAGTTCGCCAGAAAATTTTCTAACACCAAAATAGTTCTCTATCGCCAATTTCAAACTCCCATGAAGATCTTCGCGGCTCCCCGTCACTAATATCTCCGAGTACTCTTTCTTCCCAATCTTTTTTATTGTTATTAAAGCGCTGATTTTCCCTTGTACTAGAGTGCTTTCCATTCGCCAGAAGGGACCAGGCTGGCCCATCATTTTGAAATAGAACGAGAAATTTTGAAGCGTTAGCTCTAAAGATTCTTCATAATGCAGAATTTGGAAATGGTTTGCCCCAATTTGAAGGAACTTGAAGGTGTAGCACCGGAGCAATTTCTTGAAAATCGTGCTTTTATTCAGCGGAATAACCAGTCTGGCCAGCCAGTTTGGACAAATGGAAAGCGCCTCTAGTTTGCCATTCTTTCCTGTACCTACTCCATAGTATATTCGTTGTTTTCAACGTGATGCACAACAGCATGTTTTAGTTCTGTTTTGTTGTTCTGTCCGTTTTGTTGTCGTTTTTGTATGCCACAAGGAAATTTTTTAGTCACTGTTCACACGAGCAAAGAACATCCAATTAAAACTATGAACAAGAATTTGGCCATGCACCTGAATCAGCATAAGATCGAACAAAAACACACTTTTTTATTGAATTTTTTCAGTAAAGGACAAGCTGCCGTTGTGCATCACGCTCGAGGTTGTCACATGAGACGTGCTGGCTATTCCTTTAGACAAACGAAAAGACCTGAGGCAGCCCACGGGCTGCACGTTTCCAGTATGTTTTATTATTTAGAGAACCGTTCTTCTGTTCTCTTTGCAACTGAGGATTCAACCGGGAACCACGTCATGTGCCGAGGTAATCGAGTCGGCAGCATGCATCACAACTGCTACCGCAGCGCTGGCTGTTAACGTAGGACGCGAATCATGTAATTCCACCACAGATTCCGCGGTTTAAATCTCCTTTGATGCAGTGTCATTTACGTCTACCGGTGTGCCTGCCTAGTCAAGAATAAGGAAAAGACCTGAGGCAGCCCACGGGCTGCACGTTTCCAGTATGTTTTATTATTTAGAGAACCGTTCTTCTGTTCTCTTTGCAACTGAGGATTCAACCGGGAACCACGTCATGTGCCGAGGTAATCGAGTCGGCAGCATGCATCACAACTGCTACCGCAGTGCTGGCTGTTAACGTAGGACGCGAATCATGTAATTCCACCACAGATTCCGCGGTTTAAATCTCCTTTGATGCAGTGTCATTTACGTCTACCGGTGTGCCTGCCTAGTCAAGAATAAGGAAAGCTTGCAAGTGACGCCAAGCGAAATCGACAAAAGCCAAGAAAACCAAGACCGTTAGCCTGCAATGTACACTATAACTTACTCAAGATTAACCTATAAAACTGGATAACAACAACAGCAACAACAACAAAAATACTTATCTTTCTTTGATATATTGAATCACGGAAGGTGAACGCGATGGATTCACTGGTGCCTTTCAACTTTGTGAATCGAACAGCACTCACTTTCGTTCATAAACCAAGATCTGAGTTAAACCGTCAATCTAAATGAATAACTTTTCAAACTCGAATACTGGTAAATTTGAATATATTATATGCTTAAAACTTCATGGTTCGTGCATTCCGACACGCCATGCAGGCTAATTTGCCTTTGTATTGATACTGCTACGTCGAACAATTAGTGTGAACAAAGTTTGTCAAATGCTAGTAATAATTCGGTAACCTTTACAAAGGAAACTTATGGAATGACAGGTATGATTTGGGTTGATTGAAAGAAACGATAAAACAAAAGGCGACAAGTGAACACAAAAGAGACGACTCCATTGATAACGAAAAGGATGGTGTATACGAATGTTCTTTTGTACGGGCTTTTTTCCCGCCACCCTGTTTTAATTAAAGTGGCACTCAATATGGATACTCGTCCCCAGAGCTCTTTCCTGACTCTGTGTTGGGGCGATTTAGTGTGATGAGATTCCATGAGACTAGATTTTTTACTGGCATTTTAAGTTGCGAATCGTACAGCATTCACTTTCGTTCAAATCAACACTAAAACCAAAGCCCCGGCGACTGGGAAGAACGAAGTGCTTGTCAAGGTACGAGTACTCCTGGGTTTGAATGAGTCAGTGAATTAATACAATATAATAAACCCCTCCGAATATAGGCCCCCAAATTCGATACGACTGAAAAAATAAAGGAAAAGAAAGAGAAGAAAAGAGAGAATCCTTTATTAGCTCCTCCAAATATTAGCCCCAAATATTAGCTCACCTTACCCTCGAACCAAAATATGTAATTTTCCGTTACCCTTTTCAGACCTGTGGTCCGTTTCTCGAAAAACCCGGTAACTTACCGGGCCCGATAAGTTTTTCGCCGATTACACAGTGATTACAGACATGGTACTTGGCCAATGTTTTCAAAGAATTGTAAGATTTTAAAATTTAGTATTCAAAGCTGACAAAACTTGACTTCTGTTAAGAAATATTTATCACTTAAGACACTTATCGGGCCCGATAATTTACTGGGACTTTCGAGAAACAGGCCCCTGGCCTCTAAAATTCATACCCATTTTCGGACCTGGCTTCTAGAATTCATACCCGTTTCTGTAAAATCCATAACCGTTTTCAGACTTTCAAATCAAAATGGTTAAAATCTTTACTTGTTTTTAGACCAAAACAGCTCAAAACCGTACACTTTGGCACCTTTTGAGGGGTCCATAATATGGTAGCTCATGCATTGAACTTCAAGTTGCCAAAGTAAACGAATACATTTTGGTGAATCAAACCATACAACAACAGGTTACACAGTTTAAAAAAGGCTGACTATATTTGAAAAATGTAGCCTTTAATGTCAAAATTACATCAACGTACGTTCAATATTCAATTCATTATGTACAACTGCAAGTAGTGGTCAAATTAAAAGTAACGCAATTACATAATCGTTAGTGCCTGTAAGGCTAGGGTCGAAAGGGAATCCAGAGGTTTAATTCTGGGACCTACGCATTGCATGCTACCTAATTAATTAATGCATGAAAAATATCCGTGATAGGTTTTTTTTAAACCTAAAAACAATAGATCTGCGAAATAGATCTCCTTTAAAATTTGACGCTTTCAGTAAGAAGTAAGATTGGTGGCAAGTGGTTGTCTGTACATATGATTTTTGTCGACTTTGTCCACTTTGTGGAGAGGGATGTAGGATAAGGACCCGTCTCTGAAAACCCATGCACGGCTTTCTTATTTTGTTTGTTACACTTGGTAATTGGTAAACTGTATTATCATTGTGCATTTAGTGTCACCTAGTATTTAAAATTGCCATCTTTTTAGTGGATGAGCGTTTAAAAACAATCAAATGCTTGTTGTTTTCGTACATGTATTGACTCTGGGTGTCATCGTACAAAAAATGAACTGCGACTAAGGCGCTGTGGAAGACTGTTATCCCTTGAACATTCTTACTGCTTAAACCATTGCGAATCAGTAAGTACACAAAAACGTTGAATAAAAATGTAGTTGCGCTTGAGGTAACTATTGCTTAAGAATGGACTTTTTGGGCAAGAATGTAACCATTGACACCCCCTCCTTCCCGGAGGGCACTCCTCGGATCTTTTGACGGGGATGTGTGGCTCAGTTCTCTAAACCCTGGCGCTATTTCATAGCAAAATATGTAATTTTCTGGTATCCTTTTGCAGACCTGGCGCCCGTTTCTCAAACGTCCCGGTAACTTACCTGGCCCGATAAGTATATTTTGAAATGTAATTTCGCCGATTACATAGTGATTACAGACACGGTACTTGGCCAATGTTTTCATAGAATTATACGATTCTAAAATTTAGTATTCAAAGCTAACAAAAATTGACTTCTGTTAAGAAACATTTATCACCAAAGACACTTATCGGGCCCGGTAAGTTTCCGGGACTTTCGAGAAACGGGCCCCTGGCCTCTAAAAGCCAAACCCATTTTAGACCTGGGCCGGGATGTTCGAAAGCCGGTTAACGCTAATCCACGACACTGCACGAAAAAACGCCTTTGCGCACATCAAATGTGTGGTCAAAGACTGTCAAAGGTCGCCTTTGATCACCTTTGATTCGAATCACAGGTGGCAAAGGCCGCATTTGATTCACGGTGGAGTCAAATTTGTTTCGAATCAAAGATGTCATATATTTGATCCACCTTTGATGCGCGTCATAGGCGGAGTCAAAGTTGATTGATTTCAATTTGATGCGCGTCAAAGGTAGGGTCAAAGTTGTTAATACATTTGAACTCACTTTTGATTCGAGTCAAAGGTATAAACAAAGGTGTCACATATTTGATGCGCATCAAATGTGTTGTCAAAAATGTTATTATATTTGACCTCATCTTTGATACGGATCAAAAAAAGAGCAAATCCAATTTTTTCGTGCAGTGCGATTAAAAGTTAACCGAGGTTTTCATCTCGCTCATTAAAAATGGTGTCAAAGGCTCATTTTAAACTAATGGTAAAGAAAAGTCTAAGGCAAAACTTAAGGACAAAAATCTTTTGGACGAATCCTTATGGATCAGTAAATATACTCGAATCAAAGTTCACGTTGACCCAGAATTAGCTTAATCGGGCTTTGAACAACTGGGCCCTGAAGTCTGGAATAAAATTTATGCCCTTTTTCAGATCAAAACGGCTCAAAAACCATACCCTTCGGGGCCGCACGGTACCTATATAGCTTATATAGGAGAGTGCAATCATTGTATCGCATGTTCGGGGCTTTGTAGATTTAGATTTAGCTGCGCGCGACTGAGGAATCAAATATCCGGTAATTTTCCCCTCTTGTGGCAGTCATTTCGATGGTATTACCTCTAACCTGGTTCTTTTGTGATTACATGAACCCAGCATAAATTGAAAGAACACTAAATCCCTGTATGAGTCCGGAAAAATTACAGGCGCTATTAATGTCCAAATATAGATGAAAGTGCTAAAAATAGCGGCCGAAAGTCGGATCCATACCGCTCCCCAACCACAAACCAATTTAACGCTGAAATGTTCTCCTTCTTCGGGCCGGTACCAGCTTGTTAATGTCATCATAGTGTAAAGCGCGGCGAGACAAAAAAGTACTTGAAAAAACGAATAGCTGTACGCAACGCCTTCGCTTTCGTCATCAAATACACAGCCAGCTTCTGCTAAAGGACTGCTTCGTACTGTTGTGCCGCCGCCATCTGGGTTCTCTCGACCTTCACTCAATGATGGGGTAGACACATGTCCCGGATGTAGCTTGCCATATTGCGGGGCGCGAACATCTCGTAAACAAGCGTAAATTAAAACAAAGAACATGAATCCCATGCTAAGGAGAATTTGAACATTACTGAATGGGGTTCCAGGGAATAAGTAGTCACGTGACGGGTTACAAAGCTCATCAGGTTCATTGGATAGCGCTTGCCACGTGATGAATGTATTATACGTGGTGGCTACCGCTGCTTGTAGAAGACCCGAACGAGGGCGCGCTTCTTGGACGACTGGATTCACAGAGATGTAAGTCGCAGCGAGACAGAGATAAACATTAAAGGTTACGAAAAACATGTTGTTATGACATCCAGGCGTCCAGGCGTATAGTACGTAGAATGATATCACAGAAATGATGGAAATCGCATACAGCGTTATTGTGGGAACCCATAGAATTACATACCACAGTTTAGCCCGAGCATAATTTGTAGAAGCCTCCAGCCGCTCCACGCAGCTAATATTCCACGCATGAACGAAGTCTATGAGCAGAACGAACTGCAAAATTATAAAAGCAAAACCTCCATTTAGGCCAAAGAATGTCCACACTTCCCCTGTGTAGTCAGAATGAGGAATGAACAAAAATAAAAACGTTAACAGAGATAAAATAAGAATCTTGACACCCCAGTAGCCATTGTTGATCCTCGCTCGCCGTTCTTGGCTTGAAGACACTCCAAAGAAAACCAGGCTTTGAACGAAGTAAAATATTGCCAGTAGGAAAAGAACGCGATAAACTGAAGCATAACTGAGCAAGGTGTCACAGAAAAAGTAAGAAACAGTTTGGCAGAAGCCATCACCCAAGTAATGTCTTGTTCGAGGAGTTAACAGGAAGCAACATAGCAAGCAAGCTCCAACTAATAATCCAATGTACGACATTCTAGTAAAGACAGATTGGCGGAGACGACAACGGGGCCGAATGCAGCGAGCGCAAATATGTAAGCCACAGCATAAAATAACGTCGAGCTTGTAGCAAAGTTCAAAGATGGTGTCTATAACTCCACGGCCGCGAAACATTAGAGTCGACTCGCGTGAACTGGTTTCATCAGTTCTTGGGTTTTCGACAACAACTTCGTGGCTTGAAGAAGAAGCCATGGTTTGGTTATCTCTCCTTTCTCAGAAGTCTTCAGTCCTGCATGTGAAATTCTTTTGATTTCGCCTAGCTGTGGTTCTCGCGAAAGGCTCCTTACAAAAGTTATTGTATTGTTGAATGTTGTTAGTCTTTCACACGTGTCAGTGGGTCGGAAAAACCTTAAATGTTTAATGTTGCATGTTCCTTTTTCTTTATTGTTTTGGCTCTTTTGTTCTAAAAATCACATAAGACCATCAAATTAAGGAGTCATAAAAGGAGAATTTACTCTTAAAACTTCAGAGAGATGCAAAAACGACCCTGTTATAACGAAAAATGTTTGTAGTTGACGCAAAAATAGCATGGTTCGAAGAACTTGAATTGGCTTCTTGCTGGCTTGCGTTAAATCAACAAACTCTGATTCGTTGCTACTTGTCATCAACGAGGTGTTTTTCTTTCAGTGGACGGTTTTACAAGAAATACGTCAACTGCTTGATGCTTTCTTGAAAGCGAAAATTACACGCGCGGAAAATTTTAGTTGAGTGTCACCGTAAAAGGTCATTTTTCCACCAATTATAATTCGTCTGGTAACCTTCTATTTAAATAAGCCATTGGTCAATTCAGTAGATGTCACTTTTAAACCTGATCTTTTGTTTTGAGAACCAATATTTTCCATTTTAAATGCTATGGATGATTTTGAAACGTGAAAAAAATATGTGTAATTGCGCGCAAATTTCACTGCACGGTAAAAATCAATTGCATTAATCGTGACCTCTCTATAAATTCCTTTTATTGCATATTTTAAATCTTACTCTATATCAATATCATAATTTTGATTTCCTTGCTTCGCAAGAATATTCGCATTGTTTCTTTTATGCCACAAGCGTACGAGTGCTAGGCCAACAAATTTAATTATAACTTCGACTACGTAATAAATACATCGGTGTAATGTTGGTTTTACCATTGTATCAGTCTCCAGTTTTTTTGGCATTTGGAACGACAAAAAATACTGTAAAGACGGTTTACAAAAGAAAGTGTTTCCGGCTTTTTACTTGCAACAGTCAATTACGGAGCTATCGTTTTAAACACATAGTACAGTGATGATTCTTACTTTCGTAACCAAATATTATTCACCCGTTGATACCTTTGAATAGAGACAAAAGGCGTGAAGCTATCAAGTTAGTTATAGAAGAACAGTTCGCTGTCTCTAAGGGTATAAGATCTTCTCAGTTGTGTGATTACACGCATCAAAGATTTGACTGTTTTTACGCGCTCTTGTGGTTGCATGAGAATCCTAGATACCGTAGGATAAGGACACGCTAGTGATTCTCAAGACTTGAACTACATGCTGGTTACCAGTAGTTACGACTGCATGGCTTGTATTCCATCGAGAGGTGCTGGTAAGGAGTTGCGGAGTCCAACAGGTTTTAAGGGAACCGCTGACCGTGTATGACGTAACAAATCACAATCAAATCGCCGAAAAATTTCCATCAAATCAAGAGTAAATCGCCAACATTATATATGCACTTGAAATGGCGTATTTGAAATTAAACTCGCACATATGATCGCTGCAGAATCACTCTTGATCACTTTAATTCACAAAAGAAATAAACTGGCACTAATAGTAAGATTTCTCATTATCTGAGTTTGTCAAGGTACACCAACATGGCCACCACCTATTGTCATTTGAATCTCTAGGGACTGGTTGCATACGCCCCATACGACGGATACTGCTGCAAATCCATCAATCTCATCCCCAAAGCATACCATTTTGTTTTGTCAAGCGATGCACGCTTAGAACTGATTTGGAACTCACCGTGATTTTATTACCGCAGCCAACTGAACCTAGGGCTGTTTTTCAGTCGTCGACTTTGGTTCAATATTTTGACAATTTTTTCTCTCACCTTTTTTTAATGTGCCACTGTAGGTAAAACAGCCAGTTTCAGGTTCGCAGATACTACACTAGTGGGGGAAGGGAGTAGGTGGGGTGGTACGGAACGACGAAGCCAAGTACTGTAGACGTCTCGAGGCACTGAGACACTTCTGTAATACCTACATCTTTTTAAGGTGGACGGATGGCTGCACAGAGGGTCTCGAACTTCAAGCTTCCTGCACCTTTTACTTACACCTCCCGCCCCATCCCTTCATGCACGATTACCGCCTCGATCTTTGTGCCTTTCTTTTTGCAAATTTGTTCAATTTCTTCGGTTGCACCAATTTCGAAATAAGTATATGAAAACTGATGGTTCGCCGGAGAGGGCTCGAAAGTCGGTCTCCTTAGCGCTACACCACAGGCTAACCTACCTACATTGACCACAGCGCTTTACAGTGATCCATTGTGAAAATTTGGCTGATTCTCGATCACATAGTAAGAATATCCACTTTCGAAATGTCGGTTCCCCACTGCTCTTCTCCTGCCTTCCGTATACCTCCCGACGCTCATATCCCCTCAGTTCTTCCGGGTCCCGTCTCGCTATTAAACTCCCACTCACCCCATACGAGAGTCCTGAAGAGACTAGAGCCAAGGGAATAATCAAGTTTCGCATCTGTGGTTTGTCACAACAACTCAACCGCTAACAATGTACAGAATTTATAACCAGATTTTTTCCTACATTCAGCTCGAAACTTTTGAATGTAGATGACCACGCGGCGTAAATTAAAAATAAACTGTCTGAATATTTTTGGTTGCCGGATCTCTTGTAGTGTAGATGCACAAACTGATTGTAAGGCTGACATTACGGTAGCGTGCGTCGCAGACGGACCATTACCCCTGGTAGGCGGACTATAACCCCCGTTAGACGGACTATAGTCGGCTAAAAAAAATTGTTTCTTGGATGCAATTTGTTTACTAAAAGCCAAAAATATCCGAAAAATTCGTTTGGCGTACGAACCAATGACTGGGAAAATCGCGAGGAGACTAAGCACTAATAGAGAGTAGTCCCGCATGGCCTGCTGGGTATTATCCAAGACTGACGTGGCGAGCGCCTTGCACACAAAGAAATATGGCGGCGATGGCTTCGTCTTTAGCTGTAGTTTTAGTATTTTTTCTGGTAGATTTTAGCCATGGCCTTTACTTCCATATGGGAGAAACAGAAAAGAAGTGTTTCATTGAAGAAATACCAGACGAAACCATGGTTATCGGTGAGTTTTCTTAGTACAGTATACTGCTCTACTAAGGCCTGGTAGAGAAACTCGAGTCGATTTGTCGGCGTTTTCATTCAGGCAGAATTGTTTGTCCATTCTCATCACTCTATTCGAAATTAAGTGCCGATTTTAAAGTACAAATCATATTTATTTCTTTGTGGCTAACTTTGCGTTGCAAAGCCAATCGTATGGACAACATGTTACATGTCTTATTAGATTAAGCTTACGTATTGGTGGAGCATGATAAGCTTTAATGTAAGCCTGATACATGTAATGAACTTTGTAGTAAGCTCATTTTACTCTTTAGTGTACCTACATGCCGTTACACAAGATTGGAAATGCACGTTGTGCAATCAAAACGAGAGGATTCTTGATTCTAGATAACCTCTGTATAAGCAGGTTGTCTTTCCCAGCTGTTTCAACATTTGATGAAATCGACATGATCGATGGCAATCGATGGCAATCAATGTCACTATTTTTATTAATTGATTGATATTGGTAATCGATGGACAATCGATCGTGCAAGTTTTTGTGATTATCGATTGTCATCGATTATCAATTACATCGATAATCGATAAGAATCGATCGATTAAATAACATTTTCATTGCTTACCAATATTAACCAATCACTTTTGCTACCATTGTTTTTTATTTGACCAGTGCTCATTAAATATGTTTAGTTTAAAATACACGGTCTCTACTGTATGTTACATTTTATTAGCAACAACAACAATAATCATGCCTAAAACGTCTATAGAATGGCATACAAGGAGGAATTTAAGACGAGTCTTGAATCTTTCCTTTTTGTTTGTTTGTTCAATTCTTTTTTGTCCGGAGCCGTTTCCCGCTGTCTCCTTTAGTCCTGTTTCGATCTCTATTTGTCTTACATACAACAATTTTTCCTGACTTCTTCAATCTTATGCCAACAATATACTGCATGATATGACTCTTCTCTGTCATATTACAAGGCAACGAAAACTGAACAATTTAAAAACTCCGGTGCAGAAGGAGAAGGAGAGGTAACAGTGGATGCTGGAGCAAAACTTAATGACGTTGGAGGTGGCGGAACTTGAGCCTTTGTGTGATTATCGATTGGTCATTGATTGGCCAATGACAATCAATGCCAATTAACTAACCATAATCGATTTCCATTGATTGATTGATTGATTTTCCGATCATTGATGTTTATTGATTGTTCAACCCTCAGTTTTTCTGTTTGGGAATGTTGTTGGGATGTCATTCAGCATTTTTTTGTGCTATCCTGTGCTGGTGAGGTCCAATAACTCACTTAGCTGTGGCCAGGGGAGATTACCTTTAATACATCAGACCTTAGAAGACTTGAATCTCTCAGAAGAATGAAACAAACTGAATTGAACATGCAAACAGTCAAGCTCAATCAAACCTTAATGAGCTTCCGTTTCCATTGTGCTGGGGTTTAAATTGAGTTTTTGCAAGATCATGAATCAAGGACTATTGTGGTCAGAAAAATCGTGAACCAACTCATGCAAATCTTACTTATGACAATACTGCAGGATAAATTGGTTGTAATACAAAAACTGATTGTGACTGGTACATCTACCCATAATTCTTGGTATACTAAAACCCTACAAATGCTAAAAAATATAGAAAGTTCTAAAATCTTCAAACCAAGCATACAGAAGTTGTTAGTACAGGGATGAATTTCTCGAAAAATATGGCTTTCTGTGTGCCTGTTGGCTTTGTTAGGTTCACGTTAAAGGTATTGTGGTGAAATGTAAGTCTGCCATCTTTTTCTGTACAGTGGATTGTTCTGTACTGTCTAACTCTCTTTATAAAAAATAAGCCCTTTATTCTTTTGCTTTTTCAACAGGTAAATACAAGACACAGCTTTATGATGAGAACGTCAGAGATTTCCTTCCTTCCAGTCCTGGTATAGGCATGCATGTAGAAGTCAAAGATCCCAACATGAAAATTATTTTGTCTAAATATTACGCATCTGAAGGGCGATTTACCTTTACTTCACATTCACCTGGAGAACACCTTATTTGTCTGCACTCAAACTCTACTCGCTGGTCACTATGGGCTGGAGGAAAACTGGTAAGTAGATTGTCGCTATGTAGCAGAGGCCTTATGCATCCTAGTAAGAACCATAAGCAATGATGGTGACGATGGCAACAGGAATGTCAGAAGACAATAGTTTTTATTAGCAATACACTAGCTCTGCATGTGCATTGCATACTTTAGTACATTTCTTTGCTGTCCTCTGCAAAACAACAATGTGAAATGTCCAAATTAATATTTTAAGTTTTTATGGAAAACGTAAACAGAGAATTATTTCTCTTTCTGAACTTTACATCCGCCCCTACGACGATAGTTCCTGGATAATTTGGCCACATTGCACAAACTAAATAAGTAGGAATTATCGCAAATTTATTAAAAAAGTGCAAATGTAATTTTTATGTTCTGTTTTTATTGGCGTTGTCATCGTCGTCTCTGCCTAAGGTTGAAATTACAAGACTGCCCAAAGATTTTGGTACAGATGTATGACGTGAATAAAAGAAATAAATCCACTTCCCCAGGGGACCAATATATTTCAATTTTCAATCATCCCTACTTCAGTTTAACTCCTTTTGCATACACTGGGAGTACTGTAGGCAACGTTTCTTAACAGCCCATGTGGGAACTGCTTTTGCACTTGTTATTAGGTGTGCCATACATTCACTGGCAAACTGAAGATTTTATTAAAAATTTCTAGAGTTTTTTACATACCCCTTGAGATTTATAATGAACAATTATGTTTTAATAGACTGATTGTCTAGTGGTGTGTCGCAGGATGTCATGTACTATATTACTCTGAGTGTTAAACAGAGTTTGTTCAGGAAGCCAGCTAGCTGTAACAATGTCTTTATTACATTTACTTACTGGACTTCCTGGCTTCTCCTTACATTTGCCCAGAATCAAAGATCAGTTGCTGTGACAATCACTTGAGTCACTGGATTTTTGTCTCTCTGAGTACAATCTTTTTTTTCGTAGCGTATTCATTTGGATATTCAAGTTGGTGAGCATGCTAATGATTACCAAGAGATTGCAGCAAAAGACAAACTGACAGAGCTCCAACTTCGCATCCGTCAATTGTTAGACCAAGTGGAACAGATCAGCAAAGAACAGAATTATCAGAGGGTAAGTCAGACAGACTGGTCAGTGAAGTCATTGTCAACTGTCAAGCAATAAAACCATTTCAATCCTTGCAGCTCAATTTCTTCTTTTACTAAGTTATGTTAAATGCCTTGTTAACTGGTATTTTGTAGCCTTTGCTTCAAGTACATAAGGTTTTGTATCAGCTGTTTTTTTCTTACAATATGCAGATTTGTTGCAATTCATCTTTTGCTTTTTACCAATTGATCAGATTTGAAAAAGGTGGAAAACGTTACTTAGAGTTGATAATACTGTTGCTCTTAATCCACCCTGTGAACCTCTTCTTTATTATTCAAGGTTGACGTGATTTATTATTTCTGTGTGTCTTATAATTTCCCTTCTTCTGTTTCAGTTCCGCGAGGAGCGGTTTAGACAAACCAGTGAAAGCACCAACCAGCGGGTACTCTGGTGGGCTCTTGCACAAACCCTGATTCTATTGGTTACTGGATTCTGGCAGATGCGTCATCTCAAGGGATTCTTTGAAGCAAAGAAACTAGTCTAATGTCTTAACATTATTGAGTATACTTAGTTTTAACTGATTTGTCTTGAAGGACAGGTTCTAGTTTGTCCGTCAGTGGTTTTTGCATGGATGGCATCACAGTACTTTTAAGATGAGAGTACTGGCGCAGAGAAGGCCTCCTGGAATAAAGATCTATGTGCTTGGTTTATGAGTATTAAATTGTTGATGTTGCTTCTGCTGTGGAATCCTGCCATCTTGAACAATTTGGGAAACAGAAAATTGAGGGAGGTGTTGCAGTTCAAGGTCTGTAAATTTCCATTAAAATTATCCAAGGAAAACAGGGCTTTCAGAGTTACCTTTCTTGAGATAATCAAGTTCAACATCGCAGGATTCAACAGCACTCTATCTGGCCTTGTTTCAGAGAACTTCTTACTGATAGTTGTTGCTCTTTCAGTTGTGATATGCACCTTACTATTATTGTACAAAATATCATTGACCAGGAATGATAACAATTACTGCTTAGTGAGCTGATTTCTGAACAACAATCGGTCAATCAAATGAGCCTGGTAACAGTAAAAGTATTTCTGCTAGAAGAACTGTAAGTGTGGATGTATTAAAGATGACACATGAATTCTTTGCTCTGAGAACCAGACAGTTTATTGCAAGCTTTAAAATTTTAAGACCCAAGGCTTATCCTGCAACATTATTTGAAACAAAATTGCAGTGCGTGCTCACCCCTTAACCACCTTGATCATTCTACTTTTAAATGCTGTATGAAGTAGTTTAAGGGGTGAGCACTATGTAAGTTATAAACCTAAGGGTTTTGTCAAGTCCCAATATTGACTGGCATATAATTTCGTCTTACAATATTACTACTTGATAAAATCATACAAGTCAGGAGAATAAAATGAATGATCAACAAAGATAAAATGTATTGATATTCAAACAGGATCTCCCTCTAGCACCATAAGAATTGACCAGAGGGGAGAATATGTAGATTTATATTGGGGCTTAGTGTTAATACTTACAGTAAACTGTGTTCAGTATGTAATGAGCATTGGATCACCAAGAGAAAAAAGGCTCTGTTCCCAAAGGAAATTTTTTTTTAAAATTAATGTTTGTTTGTAGGTTAGACCTTCCGAAACAGCAGGGTCCAGTTGTGCAAAGCTCAATTAAGCTAATCCTGGGTTAACGTGAACTTTGATTCGAGTATAATTACTAAAGATTCTTGCAAAAGATTTTCCTCCATTAGTTTTGCCTTAGAATTTTCTTTACCATTAGCTTAAAATGAGCCTTTTAAATCGTCTTCTAATGAGAAAGATGAAAACCTTGGTTAACTTTTAATCGTGGATTAGCGTCAATCGGCTTTCGAACAACCCGGCCCTGAAGCCTATCAAACTTTAGTGATGGAATCTTCTTTTTTTACTGCTAATTTAAGTTCTGACAACCTGATTCATTATTGTCTTCAGAAGGTGTTTCAAAAGAACATTGAGCTCTAAAATAAAACTTGACACTGTTGTAATAAAGCCTCAACTTGTTGTGTAGATAATGCATTGGGATTGATATCTGGGACAAAGTAATCCCTCATACACTGTACTGGTGATGAAAAGTTCCAAATATTTTTTTCTAAGCTTTGTGATGCATGGGTTGCCAGGTGAAATGTCTCAAATGTGACCGAAACTAGTCCTCAACTCTGATCGATGAGCATTCTGACGGGGTCCTCGAATTGCTAAAATTGAAAATTTATGCGAGATAATCTGCGCTGTAGACTAGTGTCTTATTAGTGGAAAATGGCAGGAAAACGAAAAAAAATCTGAGTCGCTTATTTGCCCTTACCCACCCACCCACCCCTGTTTAGTAGGAATCAGGAACCAATATTGGCTCCCCTCATCTAGAAGCCAAATAAAGGAAATCGGGAACAAAGTGTTTTCGAATTTTTAATGAATGCTATGGTCTGATTGGCCTCTTACGCAGAGATTCTCAATTTTGAAAATTATCAATAGAGAGATCTGGAATCGCGTTAATTAATGTCGTGCCACTTACCGGGGGTAGGGCTGGACGCAATAGTGTTCACGCGGTTAGAACTGGTAACGACTTTGACCGAGAAAGGCCTGTTTGTTTTTGACCGCCATTTGCGACTTCGAAAGCAACGGACATCGAGGTACGAATATTTTATCACCAAAATTCTTCTGTAATTGGACTAGATTTTAACACTTCAGTGACAAATGTATTACATCAGTGTTCATTCTTCTAATATTTGCCAAAATTACTGCCTTGTCTTTTTAGTGGAAAGTGCTTTAAGCTGTCTAAATAAGTCTTAAGTGACGTATTGGTCTTTGGTCAATTTGATGTTTAGTAAATGCATATTTAATGTTGGGTAGGTGTTTCGTTGTCATTGTGGAAAACTAAGCAATAGCTTTAAAGGCCACCATTCCTTACTAAAAGCTATTTTTAATGGGAAGCGGCTTAGCTTTAACTTGATATATATGGTTTCAAAAATGACTACTAAATTAGAGAGTACGTATAGTAAGCTTATATATGGCCGGTAAATTAAAGAGTTGCTACATCTTATGGGCTAAGGTTAAGCTTATATTCATCAGCAAGAAAGTTTTTACTCTGGATTCGACCAATTTGGTGGCTCATTTTTCATTGCATTATATGCAATGTTAGAAACGTACATGCCTTATTAAGAACTATTGCACTAGATTAACAACGACGATTTCAAACCTGTAAACCTTTGTTATCACGGTCATTAATAAATAACTGATTGGCCTAGCCAACCAAAGACATTGTAATAAATGCACTGGGCTACTTATGAAGGTCTTTGAGAATACAGGTAAATTCTTTTGGTTTGAAGTGAACGGACTGGCTTCTAAGTTGACATTGCTAAGTGAATGGTAGTGGTAAAGGAGCTTTAACTCTGTGGCAATCAATACGCCATGCTTTACTTTAGATTTGGCTTGAAGTGGACTTTAGGTATCTCTTTTGGCTTTGGTTTGTAAGGTAACCATAACAAATTTCAAAATAAATCAGTTCAATAAAGAGGAGAATTGATCCCAAGAGGTTGTTAAATGTTTTCTGATTCATTTTCAGTTGTGATGTTCATGTTTTGTGATGGAGCAGACCACACCAGTTTCGACAGTCCATTCAGAATCAGGAGCTAGTCAGCTCCCATCAAAAGAGAGATATCGTGATATTCAACAGGTAATAACAACAGCTGGTTAGATAAAGAACACAGACATACAGTGAAACCTGTATTGAAGCCCAAAAAACTTAGGGTCAGTTTCTAAAAGACAGTTTAGACGGTGTTTAACAAAACTATGTTCTAAGCCATTTTCAATTTTGCCAGCAATCAAATCTAAACATTTTCTACTGCGGACGGTAACAAGAAGGCTTGCGTCCCAGACTAGAAAACTATTTATCTACTTAAAATAAACCACTTATAAACAGATTTGGAGGTCACTGATCGTCTTAAGCTGTGTCCTAAATAAGACTCTGTTTAAATAACTGGCCCTTAGAGTTTAAATTCCAGGCTATGAACATTATGTGCACTATAGCCAAAATGTTGGCTCTGATGACGATTACTTGATGCCCGTAGCTAATGGGTTCTGTTGTACAATGATGTAGAATATAAATGACCACCTAATACAGTCAACTCTCTTGTAAGCGACCACCCTTGGGACAAGACAAAGTGGTCGCTTACGGGAAAGATCAACAAAATAAGCCTAATTGATTAATTACATAAAAATATTACCTTAGCAGCTAAAATTAGGCAAATAGAAACTGATTTACTTGATTTTTTCACATCTATTCATTCTTCTGATGAAAGTTTGTATAACATTTTGGAACAGATCACTGTAACAATTCCCGTTTACCTAACTAATAATTACTGTATAGCCATCTTCTCTGGCTGTAAACTGTTATTATCTGTCAGCAGTCCAAGGTAGCGTCATTAAAAATTGAACTTTTGTCACTTCTGAGTAATAATTTAACGATCATGCGTGATTACGTTGGGTGGTCGCTTACCGGAAACAGAAAACAAAAGAATATGTGTAATTTCTGGCCTAAAAAGTGGTCGCGGTCCCTTAAGAAATTTGAGTGGTGGTCGCTTACGAGAGAGCTCTTGAAACAGTATTTAACTGAGAAACAAAACCGTTGTTTATGAAATGGTCGCTTACAGGAGGTGGTCGCTTACGAGAAGTGGTCGCTATGAGAGGGTTGACTGTATGTCTAGGAAAGGGTGGTCATTTGGGGCAGACAGTCAGGCCATAAAGCATGTAAACTTGTGTTGTGCAGGGGTTTCATTAGAAGCCAACTACAAGTCATATACTGATGCCTAGATTGCCTCTCACTGCCAGTTACTAAGTATATAATATAAAAAAAAATACTTAGGTAGAAACCAAAAAAAAATGGTCATATTAAACATCAAAGACTCTGAACTATATTCTTATGTAAATGAGCATAAGCCCAGAATGATGGAAATTGCATTTCTGAGCCTCTAGACTTCAAACGGTCCTGGAGTAGCATGCCCACAGACCTGCCTAGGGGGACCTAATGGCCCTTTCAATAACCGTGGCCGCCAACATGGCCGGTTACAACTAAAGTTATTGAAACCCCTGATCATATTTTGCCTGGAAAATGAGTTGGTGCAGTGCTTAGTTAAGCATCTCAGATATTTGATTGGAGGCACAGTTGCTTGAGGTTTGTTTGGTGAAGAGGTCAGCATTGTGATGTGTTGTTTCCTGAAAGAGCTGTCATAAGATTGAAGAAATTGGCTCCACAAGGAAATTAGCCAGTCGCAAACTAAAGAAAATATCTCATGTCTGTTGTTGTTTAGTCACTTTCCATCTCCAAGAAACTGGTTTCCAGCTACTAGGGACAGCTCTGGGCCCAAAGTTACAAAACTCAATTTGGTTGCTATTCTTAACGCTTGAATCATTAATGAAACAATATGAGGAGATGCACCTGACAATTTCGCATAATGCTGTCAGTGCAAAATGTTGCAGGGGTGTTTTGTTTCTTCAGATTTTTAAAGTTCACATTCTCCAAAACGTTCATGCAGTACTTTTAATTCTTGGAAACAGGAAGTTATGAGTTAACGAAGACTGCTTGCCTAACAGGAGTCCGGTAGCCTGGAGGGCCCAAGAAAATGCTTTGGGTGCCTAATTTTTTTTGCAGCAGCACCTAATACTTCAAATTTTGGGCTCCTAACTTCTCTGCTTTTGGCCTTGTGGTCTCACAACAACAACCTTGAGTACAGAAGTTTTCTACCTTTTCTAAAATAATCATTAGTACAGTTAATTTATACTAAAGGTTCTTCCCTGTTAGGAATATTCAGAACAGTGGCACTTACTGGCAAATCTAGGGTCTAGTGTAGCATCTGGTGCAGAGCCTGTAGAAGAACAAGTCTCTCCAGCTTCTCAGAACAGTGGAACAAGTGCTAACATACATTTACAAGACATCAGATTGAATGATGGTCAGCGGGGAAAGGTGAGTTAGATTTATTTTGTCAATACAAAATTACAGCTAATTACAGCTAATGAAACAAAAATTACCCATCTAAGTGCACTGTTTCAAGTCCGAGCTGTACCAAAGAAGTGCTTGAAAAAACAAACAAACAAAAAAATAAACACCCCTTCGAGCGAATGAACAAACGATTACTAGTAGATGTCCAATTTGAATCGTGCATTCAAATAGTACAAATTCAGCAGTCTTCGTTTGGCTGTCTCAATGGACAAGGATAGTGCTAATTTAGGAACAAGATTGATAGGATTTGTTCCAGGGCTTTAAATACTGCGCCTTTCAATAAACACTCTTAAAGTCAAGACTCAGCTAATATTTAGTTTTAGTTTATGTTGAGGTCATTATCTTTATATGGTTCTCAAGAAATACAAGTTTAGTTCATCAGGCTCAAAAGGTCACACTGTAAGCGGGTTCTGAAACAAGTGATTTAGAGGACAATACAAGATTGATTATGCCTGGGCCTGAACCAACGTTACTGAGTTTTTGTACTTTGGTTGCATGTTTCTACATAATTTTATATACCTGCGAATTACAGCAGAAGCTACCATGGCTCTCCTCATAGCTACAAGTTGGTAATCACTATGTCCTGCTCAAAAAACAAGTCCTCCCTAGATAACAAAGACTACACTAAAAATGATAACACCATCTTTGCTTTCATAGCTGTTTTTCACAATTTTACCTTAAAAGCCTCCCACAAAGTACATATTAACATAAAACATTGGCCATATCACCTCTTTCTATATCTCTCTTTCATATCACCAATATTTGGCCCCCTTTTTGTTTTGCTCCACTGCAATGTTAAATGTAATATGTATTTTTAAAATATGTATATCCTTGTTTTTGTAATGCCAGTATAAAAAACCTGGTATGAAAAATATATATAATTATAATTATATTGATTATGCCTGCTCTCACCACCACCAACAACAGCAAAGAAACTTTACCTGCAGGTAGCTGGTAGTATTTGTGGATGGTGAGGTAAATCATTTTGTTTAGCGTTTAAATAGACGGACGTCGTAAAACAAAAAAATATAAATAAAAGTGATAGGTGTTCATTAATCTCTATGTTTGTGAAAAAACACCAGTTGTTGATACCATTAGGGGGAGCAGGGATGGCGCTTCTGAGAGCACTCACCTCCCACCAATGCGGCCCGGGTTCGATTCCTGGACCCAGGGTCATGTGGGTTGACTTGTCCTTGCCCTGAGAGGTTTTTCTTTGGGTTCTCTGGTTTTCCCCTCTCCTCAAAAACCAACGTTTCTAAATTCCAGCTCGATCTGGAAAGTGTCCCTAATTAGTGAGCTCTGTGCTAAATACATTGACACTTAGTGATTTATTACAATTATTATTATTATTATTATTATTATTATTATTATTATTATTATTATTATTATTACTATTATTATTAAATATTATTGTACATGTAAGAACTTTTCCTTTTCTAAATGCCATTTCTCATCTTCTTAAATTCATTTTTTTTGTCACCAGGAAGGCGGTGAGGAGTGGTTTGTTCTTGGTGATGAGTCAACAGAGGGTATCGGCACAGAGGTCCCACTTGAGGATGAAGAGATAACTAAGGCTGACATATCTGACTCAAGTGTGAAACCAAAAGGAGAGCATATCACTCTGGTTGGTACACTTTATTATGATGATTAATTCTAACTGACAATAATAACATCTCAAGTGGCTTTCAGACCAAAAAAGACAGCACTCACAGGAGATACCCAGGAAACTCTACATTAAGAGGCTGGGTGTTAAGGGTAAAGGTCAGGGTTGCTGTGGTGAGGGAAAAGTCAGGGAAGTTTACATCAAGTTAGGGAACATGTAAATCCTAACCCAAAGTCAGTAAATTGGCAGGGAATTTGATTTTTGGCTGTTGACAGGGTTCGTACGGGTCATGGAAAACCTGGAAAGTCATGGAATTTTAGAATTTCATTTTCCAGGCCTGGAAAGTCATGGAATTTAGGTGTAGGTCATAGAAAGTCATGGAAAATGATGTTTATTAAAAGGTACAAAATAGATTGGCTTTTTTGCAAAGAAAATAGTAAAAACATACCCAAAATGAAAGATGATTTCCAAAAAAATGGTCAAATTTAGGTCATGGAAAACTTGGAGAAGTCACAGAAAAGGTCATGGAAAGTCATGGAATTTCAAAAGCTCAAAAGAGTACGAACCCTGTGTTCACTCATTTCGCAAACAAGTTTCCTTGTTGACAACAGTAAGGTTGTTCCAAAAACTATCTGCAAGAGGCTGATTTCTGTGGCTTCACTGATGGCTTTATTACCTAAGGATTGGCCATTGGTGGTCAGGGAATTTTTTTTATTCTAACAACTTGTGAGTGGCTATGTACCCTCAAGGTAGTGTACACATGGTATCAAGATGTGGATTCTTACTGGAGGAGCTAGGCAAAAAAATAATGTTGGGAAGTGGAAGAGCTCAAGTCTCTTGCTACCTTGAACTGAAAACTGTTTTCCTCACTTTGGTTAATTGCATAATTTAAAATTAATGCTTTTGAGTTACCTCTTGTGATCTTGAACAGTTTTACAGTGCAATCAACTGATGGTTCCAGTAAGTTATTGTTATTTTACTAGCACTGTTAGATGCTTTTGTAGTTCATTTTACAAGAAACATTGTTTCCTCTGTAACAGTTGTCACCATATGCTGAGCAGTGGCATGAACTGGAGATCCTTAAGGCAAGTGTCAGGTCTTTAAGCAATGCTGTAGGTTTGCCACAGTCACCCCAGTCATCACAAGCAGCAGATGGAGCATTGGCTAGTGCATTGAGCAGTGGCTCACTGAGTGTTGAAGCTCTTAATGAGGTTGACCTACAGGACCCAGATACATTACCACAGGAAGGAACACTTCAGGATGGTAGGTTTTTATGGTTAACTGTGTCATTTTGTACTGGTAATTAGCAAACAAGGACCATTTGAAGTGAATTTCTGTGTTCTTTAAATTCTCTATGGTGCTTGCATCGAGCTATGAAAAGCATCAATTGACATTTTCCTGTTGAATTACATGGTTTTTTTTTAATGAGATTACATGTACATGTTTTAGAATTTCCAGTACTTTCAAATGATAACTTGCTGTGCCAAAATCCTTAAAGAGACATGTAAATGGATTCAATACAGTATTAACGTAAAGTGGTGGCATATTAAAATTTCTGGTAACCATATAGGTAAGATCAAACAAGAGTCAGGCCATCATTATCCTGCGAACAGGATCCCTGAGAGGCGTTTGGTCTGTGGCTTCTTTGCAGATTATACTCTCATCTGATATTCAAACCCAATGAAGTCGGTTATTTCTGCTAGTAAGAGTTCTTATTCATGTTGTCACAAAGTCTAAATATCGTTGAAAACATTTGTGAGAGTCAGTGATGTCTCACTACTCCTTTTTTATGTTTACCATCACCTCTCAAGCACTTTATTCCATTTGAACTCATCTTGAAACAGAGTGCTTGCATTTTCCCCATTGCATATTACCATCAGTTTGGGAAATGGTCATAACAAGTTCGTTCAAAGAGGACCCATCTTGTCTGGGGTAGGAGGGTTATCAATGACACCACCTATCTCATGAACATTACCAACATACTTTTATTGGCTTTAGAATTTTGTTGACACAGAAATATTTAGTTAGCAAGAGTCAGCATTGCTAGATAAACAAGAAAAGTAAGGTTTGAATCTCATTATCATTTTTTACTGCTGAGTAGAGAGGTGGCTAGGCAATAAAGACACCATTGTTTGAGGTTGACGAAGGGGTTGCAGGCAGAGACCACTGTCTATTTTGTGGTTTGGTGGGTTCTGTTCAAAAATAGTCGTTTTGACCACTGCCCTTTTGGTGCAAAGTTTCCCGTTTCCCATCTGATTTGTGACTGTATCGTTGTAGGTGTTGCGTCAATGGGTGCAGCCCAGGGAGCTGTAGACGTTCATGAGGATGATCCAGCAGACAGTGGAGCATCTTTCAGCATGGACGAGTCTGGCGCAGAAGGGACACAATTAAGAAATCGGTGGTTTCCTCTGAGGCCAAGTGCTGTTGGAGAGGACGATGATGACACCAACCATGTCATACAAGCGGCAAGTACAGCTGCGCATAGCTCAAACAGTGATAGACTGCAAAATGTACCGCGTGCTTGGTCCGATGATGATGATAAACAGTCACCTCCGGAGAGGTCACAGCCAGATGGAAGAGATGGACCAGATCTCAAGCGGATGCCATGGATTTCTAGCACGTATGTGAGCATCCAACAGGCTATGGCACCCCCTGTGCAGAACCAAGATCTCGCTAGTGGAACAGCTGCTAGTAAAGACAGTGGCAGTGATGTGTCTGTCCTTTCCCAGCCACACAGTGACCATAACGTGACACCACTGGATATCATCACCAGGAGTGTCCCCCCTGCCAAGAGAGGTGTGAGTCTCATTAGTGAGCTGAAGCAAAGACACGCCCCTCAGTTGAACAGTGACAGTGATACTGAGAGCCCTGTGTCTAAGCTGCTTGGTCCAAACTTCCGCGTGGTACAGCAGGTGTTGGATAGACTGAAGCAGGATAGACTGACCGATAGTGGTACGGACGAGGCGGAAGAGGAAGCACCTTCTGACGGACGCTCTGTGACGGAGGAGAGTGTTAAGTCCATGTCAAGTGCTGGGATACCAGCGACTAGTGCTGGATCGAGAGTTTATGGAGTTGAGCAGACGTCTGGGCAACCTAGCTTTGAGACAAAATCTCGTCCTTCGGTTGATGCAGGTCAAAGCTATGACACACTTTCTTCAAGGCTCCCACTATCACACAGTGAAGAACACACAGGCGATAGAGATGAACGTCTTCGGAGATTTTCAAATTCTAATGTCGCACATTATTTGCTGGACTCTGGGCCAAGTGTTCAGAATCTACCTCCACCTCTTTTGCCGATAACTTCTCGGTATTTACCCGAGCAAAGTTCTCGTAGTTCTATAGAAAGCAGCCTGAAGAGCTCAAGAATTGCTTGGGGCGAACATACAACTCCACCTCCATCGGCAACTGATTCAATCCAAAGAACAGCTAACGAAGGGCTTCCATCAAGCAAGCGTGCGTCACAGGAACGTGATATAAACTCGCGTAGCTCCATAGGGAGCAGTATTCCAACTCCAAGAGCAGAAACTAGATTGCCAATGAGTTTCCAGAGAGAGTTGTCCAATCGTGGAGAGAGCGGAGAGGGTTCATCTGTCATCCCAGCAGACAACCTGGCATTCCGGGGCGAAACCAGATCTGTTGTTGATGGGACAGGAGCTACCCCAGATGCTGCTACATTTTCAAGCGCAATGGAGAGATCTAACGAACCGAACAGAACAGGGCGAGATCAAGGAGAATTATTACAGAGTGCAGGCAGTTTGCACCATTTACGAGATAGTGATAGAAGTGCGTCCTCAGATGATACTGATGATCTCCTGACCTATGAACCGGTGCTGGAAGGCGATCGTCAATATTTGCGTATGCAAAAACGAGCAAAGCTTCCAGGATCCAAGGAAACACCGTCTGATGCTGATGGGAGCAGTGGCAACAGAGTACCTGTGTGGTCGTCCAGAGATGCACAGTCAGTAGATAATGTTGCTAGGATATCTAGTAAAGAACAATCACTTTCCACTCTGCAGAGCCAGGTAGGCATCCATGGTACTCCGTCAGAAGTAGATGACAGTCACATCAAGTCATTACACTGGTCTCTTGGTGCAGGAACCATTTCTCCCATATCTGCCACCAGCTTGGTACAAGTAGACTCCAAGCAAGAAAAATCATCCACGCCTTTGGGTCCAGTGAGTGAACGCTCCAGTTTGTTAGAAAATGGCACCTTGCAAGAGCAGAGTCTTGAAGAAGATGAGACCTTAGTTCAGACAGAGGATCACGATGTAGTGGCATTCAAAGAGACCAAAAGCCGCTCCACTACTGACGTCTCCTCGTCAGATGAGATTTACAGACCGGTTTTACACGGGGATGCCTCGGCAAATAAGGAGAATCGCCCAAATGAGAGTGTCTTCAAGACTTCGTCGTATGGTATTTACGACATACGCAGGTCCTCAGGTCCTGGGAGCACTAACAGGCGAAGGAAGGCCCTGGGTCTTGAACCAAACCCTGCAAGGCAGACTGCTAGACAAAACGGTCCTGGGTTGGTGTACATTTCAGGGAGCTCAACACCAAGTAGTGTTCGTGATGGAAGAGGTAGGCCTTTGCAAGGAATGGAGGATTCAGCAAGAACTAATGCGTATCGAAAGGCACGACTGGAGCAGGATCATTATGAGGGAAGTTTAGAGAGCAACGAGGAGGTATTGAGACCTCAGCTGGAAAGAGACTCAAGTGTCCTAAAAAGCCGTCAGACTCAAGATTTTCGCGATCAATACCAAGACAGGCACTTACTACGCGAGGGGAGGTGGTCACAAAGACACCAACCACGCTCTGTTTCAAGCAAGGATTTTCGTGACAGTTACAACACGTCAGAGCAAAGAGCAGAGCCATCATATAACACGTCAGACACAGCAAAGCAATTGCCTGGACAATACAGGGACAAAACTGATCCAAACGGAAGTCGAAGATCGGCCAGTTCAGGAAAATCGAGAAGAGGGTACACGGACGATAGTTTCGCTCCCTCGTCCCAACAGTCACGGCTGGAAAAGACGACATGGAGTAGAAAACACACAGATGGCAAGGCTCGTCATCGTGCTCGCGATGGAACTGATTCGTATGGTGCCAGAGCTACTCGGTTGGATGCTAACATTTCGAAGCTGACTTCACTGATCTCGAAATCGATGGACGAAAGCATTTCTTCGTCATCTCAGGCTTCAGTTGTTCCAGCTTCGAGATGGTCGGGTTCAAAAAGCAGAAAGCATAGGATGACTTCGTCGAGTGAATCCACGGATGTCTCTGAAATCGTCAATTATGCATTTTTGGAACCTCGCCTTCGCTCCTCCATCAAACACAAGGCACGCCTGAGAGAGCTTCTCAAATCTGTCAAGTCACGGGATATTTCTCCAATAGCCAGAGCGCGAGATAGCACCACAACTGAATCAACTTCCTATGTATCAAGCAACGAGGGAGGAGAAAGGGAAAGAAATGGCGAAAGAGAGAAGAGGCCGATAGAGAGAGAGCCCCCTTCAGCGGTACCACAACCTCGGCGCCCAGACGCGTTTGAAGTGCCATTTTTTGATTCGAGTCCTGCAGAGTTGGAACCAAAATGTACGTGCAATCGTGCACGGAAAGATGTTGTACAGACATTTCCAGCGAAGACCAGAAAGATTGAAGAAAGAGGTGACGGTGGGGAGTTTTGGCTGCCTCGAAAGCGTGATGTTGGTGTTAACTGCCCCACTCCAGTCATCACAAGAAGCCCGGGTGTTAGCTTAGATGGGTCGCTGTGTGCGCAGCTTGAAGATGCGAGCACACAAACAGAGGAGATTGTGAGCGGGCGTAAAGTAAATAGAAAGGTTGAAGTGGAACCCGTGAAATCTCGGCGTAAAGCGGTCAAGAGTCCGCTGAGAAACATCGAAGAACGCGGAGTTATTTCACAACCTTCACCCAAGAAGTCAGATTACATTTACAGTGTGGACCATCGGGAAGCTCCGCAGTATCAACCAAGAGTACGATTGATAGCGAGTCAAAACTCGCCGGATCATGGCGTTAGAACGACTTCTGACCGAACAAGCAGAACACAGGTGCCTGCTTGGTTTCATCCTTTGACGGGCAAACCGCAACCTGAGCAAAGATCAGCTGAATCTCAGCTGAAGACCCCGAGTAGAAGTCGGACCAACGATGAATTGCGTGTAGATGTGTTTGAGGCGGCGGTGAATTCGTCCAGCTCACTACAGAAGCTTAGTCTGCAAGAAGCGTTTCTTTACGCGAAGTCCAAGTTTGTGAAGCGCTCTCAAGAAAGAGTAGCGAAAATAGAACAAGCCGCACGGGAAAAAGAGAAACGGAAAATGATTGCAGAGGCTGCTGCAGAGGAAAAGAGGATAGAGGCTTCCAAACCAAATAACTCACCCGATATTCCCAAGATAAAGACACGTGTGAAAGGTTCTGGTAAGTGTATGTTGTTTTGATGAGGTCCGATCAAAAAATACGCTATGATTCTCGTTAGACTGGGACAAGAATAGCCTGTGTACAGCCGCCTCCTCCCTTCAGGAAAAATCGATTTTTCCTGAGGGGAGGGGAGCGGCTGTACACAGGCTAGGAAAAGAAAGGCCAGCTAAAGCAAACAAAAGCGAAATCCAGGCTCCCCGCATTTGTAATGGCCGAGAAAGGGAACATATGAAAAAGACGGGCAGGCTTAGGTACAAATGAAAAATAGTGGGCGTGATATAAGGCTTGCCACATTTTTTAATAATAGGTCTAATAGTTTTAAATGACGCAAATGATCGGTCAGACAATTAACTCTGTAGCGGATGTTGAACCCCTAGTAAGGAAATGGGAGGCCACACAAGGCAAAGAAAAAATATTTGACCTCGGCGGGAATCGAACCCACAACTTCCAGATTTGATCACCGTTGCTCTACCGATTGAGCTAAGGAAGCCAGACGGGAGCAAGTCGTGGTTGATAATGGTGGTAATTGCGGCAATGTGAATTTGAAGGATACAGTGAATGTTGTGTCGCTAGCACTGAGGACACAAATGATGGATCGGAGAATTAACTCTGCAAAAACATGATGATGAACGATGTAGTGTTAAGTAACCCCATGAATTTCCCACTCTTAGTCGTTCACTAAGCACTGCAACATAGAATGCAGAGTTAACGATCTGATTCATCGTTTAAAAAATTAGCGCTCCACAGTAATATTTTGTTGGTTTTACCATGTTTGGATGAAGTTGTAACATTTACGGCGCTTTCGATTCGGCCAAACATTCTGGTTTGAAGTGTCGTTTGAAGTTTTGACAAGTTTAGGTGCCGAATGAAACAGCATTTTCCGATCAACGGTAACCGACTTGAAAACAAACCCGTCTTTTACGAAATAACGCAATCAACTTACGTCAGAGAAACTGGGCCAGAGTAAGAGTGGCAAAATGGAACGGAAGTTCTGTTTCATCCGGAATTTCCTGAATTTTTGGTCGAATGGAAACGCCTCTTTCTTGTATTTTTTTTTTTTAATTTTCACGCTGTTGAAATCCGATTTCAGATCAGCTTAACGTACCAAAACCACGACAGATGACTCGAGCGGAGATGAAAGAGCAAAATAAAAGGTAAAGGTTAAAGAGAGCTGAATTAATCCAGAAGGAAAAGAGATCATATTTTAGAGCTCTTATGATTTTCCTCACAAATTCTAAAGTTCGTCCAACTCAGTAGCGGCTTGAAGTGCCGTGCATTATTATTATTATTATTATTATTATTATTATTATTATTATTATTATTATTATTATTTTGTCACTTGAATTTATACATCACCCGCTTAGTAAAATGTCTTAAAAGCCCTAACAGTGATCAGCATCAAATTTCTCCTTGTAATATCAATACTTATTCAACCCCTGGAGTCATAAGAATTAAGGATATGATCACCAACGTGAATTTTCTTGATATTCTAATAACTTCTCCCCAGTACTTTTATAAGAAAAGTATGGGACAAGATAGGAGAATTTGTCTTTGATATTAGGGGTTGAAGGGTCAATACACTGGATAGAGAAGAGCCCAGCGGTTTCATTAAGATTTTGAACAGTTATGGAGGTTATTGCACCTGAGCTGGATAGTTAACTTGGTTAAGTTCTTTTATTGAAAACATTGGTTGAGATGTTAAAAGCAGCTGGGCGAAGTTGAGTTCAAAGATGATCAAGTTGCCCGGTGTTTGGCTGAGAGCCACGTCTTGAGATCGCTATTAGCTCCTTGTTGGTGTGTGTCTTAATCTCTGTTGTTCTCTTTTCTTTTGCTACAGACTTTACAAGAACCTACCCGAGGTTAAAGCGAAACATGAGCAGATGAAACGACAAGCTTTCTACCGCACGAACAGATTACGAGCTCAACTTTATGACAAAGTACGGTCACGTGTTTGTTGCTTGCTGTTAGTTTCACAAACTATCCGTCTCCGCTAATTTTTTTTTTTTTTTTTACTGAAATCAGTAAAATAAAATTTTATCATCATATATAGATTTGCTGGGAAAATAATATCAATACAACCAAGTATGGGCTCTTGACCAAAAGTAAAGAAAATTATTAAGATGGGGACTTACAGTGCGAAATGCAGAAAATGAGGCCGCTTTTAAATAGTCTGACGTTCGTTGCGAAGAGCATTGTTAACTGTAATTTGAAGATTGGGTCGTTTGTAAGTAAGGATTCCACAAAAGTATTTGAGAGGCTGCCCTCGCTTTCTGGTAGTCTTTTTTGTTCGCATTGTGCTGTACAAAATCTGGTAATCATACAAAAACTTGCTTTATGTAGTTACATTCAATTTTCAGTCTTCCATTCAGTCGTTAACTCATTCTTTGTTTCTTTCTTGCAGAGAGTCCGTAACCGCCTCAAAGGAGCTGGAAAGTGATCGACGATCTTAATGGTTATATTTAAAACGTGCATATACTATTTACGCCCTTCTAGGCTGTAAATTTCTTTCCGATGTTTCAAGATGACCAATTTCTGACGAGATTCTATTATCTGGTAAAATGTCTTTAAGATTTCAGTAGATTGATTGTAACACTACTAGCACAAATAGCAAGTTAATAAATTATTTCTTTTTAATAGCCTTCATTTCTCCGAGGCAATCTCTTGGTGTGGCAGAAAATGAAGAAATCTCTCTTGCTATGTACTTCTCAAACTCATTAATAATTCATCAAGAGAAAACAAAGAAAGTCACTACTGTTACCGTAGTTTGGATATGTGTTCCTAATTACCATAAAATTTTGCCAACTTTAGCCTTGAATTTCTCCAAGAATTATTGATCATTTGAGAAGCCATATCAAACACTCGAAAGTGTGTTTCATCAGATATCCAAACACCTCGAGGTCGTTTAAAAAAAAAACTCGGCTTCGCCTCGTTTTTTCAACCTACTTCTCATTGTTTGGATATCTGATGAAACATACTTTCTCGTGTTTGATATATTACATGAGACAATAATAATAATCTTTTTAAACGCAATTCGCCAGATGCAACGCAAATTGGGCCACGCGATTTCGCGGGATAACTGTTCTGGCACATAGGCAACGCGACAAGCCCATCCACTCTGCCGCGAATTTTTTTTTTTTTTTTTTTTTTAGCTTTGTAAATATTTTCCTGACTTTCCACGACCATTTCCCATTAGGAAAACTGTTGCGTCAACATATCTGAAGGGAACTAATATCGTAACAAAGTGAAAGAAGGATCCTCAGCTGGGGATAATAGCGCTAAGGCCTCAGCTAAACACTCCAACTTGTACGAGTAGGTTTTTTTGGGATCACCCTCCACCAAAGGTCACGCCTGCGCGTTGAAAATCAGCCGGCTGTTTTTAATTGAGTGTCGAAAGTAATCGCGCATTTGCTTTGCTTTTGGTTTACTAGGCTCTGTGATTGGTTAACAAAACTCGCGCCACTTTTTCATCTGATGAGAGGCAAAATCAATCGTAGCCTCCCTCGCAGTCGTTTTTAGGGGACTCGTATTACCTCCTCCTCACAGGGAGGAGGTAATACGAGTCCCCTAAAAACGACTGCGTGGGAGGCTAAATCAATCGTGCCTCGCTCGCAAGAGTTTTCCCGCGCTTGGCGCCGGTAGGTTAAGGGTTACAGGCATTGGCTTCAGGAATTCTGATTGGTTCTTTGCGTTTATTGTGATTGGCTAAAACTGATTGGCTAGAGTAAATGCTTTCGTTATGATTTTGACACTCGATTCAAATCCACTCTTAGAGCGTTTGTCTTTGTTGCTGGCAAAAATAAATAGACTAAGTACATTTCAGGACACGTTGATAAGTTTTCAGGACTTTAATACAAAATTCAACCGTTACTACAATCAATAAATTTGTGTACAAAATAAAATGGCGGCATGTTGACCGCGCGAACAAATCGTTATTTACAAAGTTCAGTTCTGTTAGACTGATTAGTGTTCCATGTTTGGCACTCGAATGTGGGTCAAGTTTGATCGACATCTAACGTGAGATCCACGACATTCATGGTTGTTTTCGTCGAGTTACAGCCGCGCAAACCGGCCACGAACGTGGACGGCTTGGGGACATTTGTTGACGAGTCTCGCTTTGTTTGTGTATCCGCATCCCTGAAAATGACAGCAAAAGTAGAATTAACGCTTCAATCATCACTCACTCTTCTTATCGAGGAGTGAGACGCGAGCGAGCAGGAAATCCCCCGCGCGAAATTAGTGACGTCTCAAAAAGCCCTATCATGACGTCAACTGGCGAACAATCTATTCCGAGAGAAAAAACATGCTTAATGTTTCTCTTCCCTTTCACGACAGTACTTCTTTCCTATGAAGCCTCTTCTGAACAGTTCAAATCAGACCTCTACAATATACCAGGCCCCGGTTGTTCAAAGAGCGGATAACTCTATCCAGTGGATAAAATGTACTCCAACCAATACATTTTATCCGCTGGATAGAGTTATCCGCTTTTTGAACAACCGGGACCAGGTTTGTAGGCCACTTTTGCTCTGGCCAGGTGAAGTAGAATTTCATGTCAGGCTATTGTTTTCTTGTAATGCCCATTGTAATTGTTGTGGTGGCAACACTTACTTGGGGAGGTAGACTTGGGAGTCATTGTCTCTCCTGAAGTTGCTCAAGTTCGTCTGCATTGAGTGTGTGAGTTTTGTACGGAGATTGGCCTGCATAAAAAGAGAAAATTCATAATTTAGATATAAATACGCATAGGCAGTCATCATCAAATCTCCGCGTGCCAGTAGGCGCATAAGGCCGAGGCAGTACACAGCATCATACATTCTTGGCGTGTATTTTAAATGGCGAAATACTAGGTTTACAGAGAGTTTTTAAAAAACTCTGTAAGCTTAGTATTTCGCCATTTTAAAAAAAACTGGTCTTGTACTGAATTGTCATGATTTTTGCTTGACTGAAGCAGTCGACACGCGAGCTTTCATGAATGCCGGGGAAAGAAATGGTTTCTTATAGCCTTCTGCGCGCTCCAATTTCGTCCACTTTACTTAGCTCTTCCGCGAGACTATCCAGAAAAGTACTGCTAGCACTCTACGATTTCTCATAAATTGGCGAACTTTTCAGCAAGAAATATACATTTTCAGCCGTTTCACTCAATTTTCGCGGTTTTATAAATCATGCCGCGAAAGTTTTCAACTACTTATTGCGGCTTTTAATTTCTTATTTGTTTGTTTTAAGCAACTTGTGATTATCCAATCAGCCTCTATGAAACCAAGTCAAGTTCACCTGCTGCCTTGAGTTTGGACTACGAATACTTTCTTATTTCTCTGAGAGACAGCAGATCGGATAAAACACGCGAGCGTACGTACAAACCACCTCCCCGCGCGTCGCGTGTCATTACAGGAAACAATCTTCGCGCTTGCTCTCGTGTTTCGCAGGCTCCGCTACACTTCAGTAAATTCTCCTCGCGTTGTAAAATTTGAAGAACAGTACAAGAATGTAAATTTGTCTTCACTGACCAGTTTCAGAGCTTTTCTTCTAAGCTCCCATTCATTCCACTCGTATGATTTGACAATGTTAGATTCCATGAAGTGTGTGTCCGTTTGTGTCCCACTGTCGCACTTGGTGACAGGCGCCTCAATCATTCGGCCTGGCTCTTTGCCCTGTACGATAGTACATCAATAACGCATTAAAATTCAGCTCGAGGAGAAATTAATTTTCACTCCAAACAACTTATTTGCGGTAGTATCGACTTCGTTATAATCCACCTACCGACCTTTTACACCGGCGGCGTTTTGTGCGGTGAGTTTAAGTGCAAGCATCATGGAAGTCCAAGTTCCCCTCAGCCACTATACGTAAATCGCAGGCGCCTTGATCAGTGTACTAGCATCAAAATCGCAGTCAAACTACCGCGAAATCGTCGCAGAAAAATTGCCGCTAGAATTGCATTTACCCTCGTGCATTAGAAATCGCAGTGCGAATCTTAAAACTATAAACATTAGAAACCATTAATGTTGCATCACAAAGAAAATCTAATCAGAGAAAACATATTTAAGCTGTAACTGTAATTTTCCCAGTAGAAAGCGGGGCGGTAGGCAGGGGGGAGGGGGGAGGCTCGATGGGTGCGCCCGCACCCTTCCACCCCCCCTGATGGTTGAAAAAGAGGAATTATCCGCAAATAGTCTAAATTGCTTGTGAATTTTGAATTCAAAGTTAAGGCGAAACAGAGATGTTTTCATGCTCACTCTAACACCTGGATGTTTTTTTATCTAATGACTCTCAGAATGCAGAAAATGCGGACTTCAACAACTTCCACGCAAAATCCTGCCAACGACCCTGAGAAGAGAACTTGTTCTTTTGCCTCATAGTTTGTTTCTCCGATGATGTGAGGTCGCTTCCTCTTTGAAAACAGACTATTACGCTAGTGGTTTTTGGTTTTTCTTATAGTTTGATTAAATCGCACATGTGGGTATAGAACTGATCGCCGTACAGTTACAGTGAGCAAGTCAAATCAATATGTCGCGTTTTACTGTTGACGATTGTGATTTGTTAAGGTCCGCTGATTTGCTTGTGAACGCGCAGCATATTCTGGCGCGAAACTGCGCGCTTAGCCGTCAGACACATAAACAGTCACGCGGGAATATTATGCTCACTGACGTGATATTCTTTTTTTTTGGCCTATTGATATGCTGAATACTCCAGCCGTTGTATGGCGTAATAACCCTGCGTAGATATACACACGTAAAAAAAGTTGTAGCTCACCTGTGCATACGGCGTGATAGAGGCAAACTGTGTGTGTAGTTCAAGGAGTTGAATGAGTTCAGGCGATTTCTTAGCTGCTTCAGCCACGCCATTGATGTAACTAATCAAAAAATTATAGAGAAAAGGATCACTTTATTAGGATATATTTAAGGTTTATTCAATTGCCGAAAACAACTCACAGTCGCTTTGGTATCGCTTTCTTACTTTACTTGTTAAAAATGTCGCCATACTTTCTGAACCAAAATCAAGAGAAATCGTGACTTGCTCGCACGGGTTTTCCCGCGCTTTTAATCCGTGCAGCGTGTACGAGCAAGTAACAATTCTCTCATTGGTAGAGAGAGTGGCACGAGTTTTATTAGCCAATCCCAGAGCGTCGTAAAGTAAAAACAAGGGAAGCGAAGAATTTTTTCCGGCACTCAGTTGAAAACCGCTCTATAAGTACTTCATGTATGTGATGCTTGTAGCTCGTACCTGTCTGGCGCATTAACAAACTCATACGCAGCTTCTTTGTTACAGAAGGCGTAGTAGTTGTCCTTATAACGGAGCACACCATTGGCTGGGTTTGATGGAATTAACAAGCGATCATACACAACCAGAGACCAGCCACAAAAACCCTGAAACACAATAACAACAAGAACCGATAAGAAGTAGCTTGGAAGTACAAATAATAAATACAACGATGAGGACAATTCTGAGTCCTTTCGACTTAATACATGGTTAAAGTTTCTCATTCTTTTCTCAAAGGATAATTGTGCGAGGAGCCAATCACACGCATCCGAGCGGGGCAGAGCTGAAGATTCCATGCGGTGGAACATTTTCGCGAGAAATAGCAAGTTTTACTTCTGAACATCAATTAAAACGAAAACAGCTAAATCTAAGTACATGTTTTGTTAGTCAGATTATTTTTAAAACGCGTAAGACATGACTTAAAATTTGAACGCGTTGACTCATAACTTAAGGCTGGTTTCCATATGATCGCGGATCGCAGATCGCAATAAGGTCTGCGATCGTCTGCGATCATATGGAAACTACTTCTGCGATCCTGCGATCGTGACGCAGAAGATAGAACCATGTTCTATCTAAAGGCTGGTTTCCATATGATCGCAGACGATCGCAGATCGCAAACAATCGCAATTGATCGCAGGAGATAGAACATGGTTCTATCTTCTGCGATCACGATCGCAGGATCGCAGACGATCGCAGAAGTAGTTTCCATATGATCGCAGACCTTATTGCGATCTCGATCTGCGATCCGCGATCATATGGAAACCAGCCTTTAGATAGAACATGGTTCTATCTTCTGCGATCGTCTGCGATCACGATCGCAGGATCGCAGACGATCGCAGACCTTATTGCGATCTGCGATCCGCGATCAAATGGAAACCAGCCTTTATGATGACAAAAATGACAGATACTTACACGGTATTGTATCGGTAGCTTGTCAAAGTTTTTCGTTGTCTCGTGGAACAACAGCTCAATCTTAGGATTGTCGATTTCCTTTCCGTTAATTCTGTGGTCATCTGAGGACGTCTGAGAGAAACAAAATGTCGTTTGTAAATATGGAAGCAAAATAAACGGGAATGGGACCCAATAGAGATATCCCTGTTGGACATTAAACTGACAAGGCTCGTCCGTATAAAAACTCAACCCAAACCTTTTAGCGATAAGCTAGTTGCCGTTGCGATAGTGGCAGATCACTGACTGAGAAATCACGAAAATCATTTCAACACTTACATCTGCGAGCCTCTGGTCATCCGTCTTGATTTCTAATCCATCAATATATGGCTGAAGAACATCTTCTGTGAAGTCTTCTTTATGAACCTAAGTACAACAAACATCGCAAAGTTAAAACGTACGCGGAAGCGATGTGGTCGAGTGGTTAGAGGCGCAGACTCGTAATCTGGAGGCCCCAGGTTCCAGTCCCCTCTCTGACCACTAGCTGGATTTGTTTCTGGGTGGTCCCCTGTTAAAATCCTCGGCCACGCTTTGTAAATAGACAACTGGCAAGCCTCCCTGCCAGTTGGGATTTTTTAATATTAGTTTGATTACACGGCCCCGCAAGCTTCTAGCTTTAAATACAACCGTGTATAAATAAATTTACTTTATTTTACTTTTACTTTGTGAATTGCACTCAAACGCCTGCCAAATGGACGATGGTGATCTATGCATACCTTGGTAAATGGCTCCAAACTCGCAAGGATGTTGCTTAAAACACTAAGAAGCACCATCTCATCCTGAAATCCTGTCCACAAATGAGCCAGCGTAATAAACTGCGGCTAAAAGACAAAACAGGAAAAAGGTCTTAAATGGTCATACAAATGGAAGAATAAGTCAGAATTGAAGTTTGCTGCTTTTACAATAACAAAGAGTGTTCATGGCACGCTTCTTTCTTTCTTCTTTCCTTCCTTCCATCCTTTCTTGATTGATGAGTTTTATTTTTCGCGCAAACAAATACTTGTCAGAACGATCTCCTCACTCATAATATACAGAAACAAGTTTTGCTCTTTCACGAATTCTTTTTTGTCAAGTTTCCCTGTTTAGCAAACAAGCAAACAAAACCGGTGGCTCGCCAGTCGTTAAACGGGGAACAGAACCGATAAGGAAAACCTGGCATGTTTTCATTTGCGAGACTTGCGGTTTAATATTAAACGTCGCGACTACTGTTCAGAACAGTGCATCATGCCATTTTAAATGATGTTCAAAATAAGCTACTCAACAGGTTGGAAGCTGTTGAACAGAAGAGAACAAGAATCTATTTCGCGCAAGACTTAGAACCCGAATCACTTCTGCTCAAACGCCATGAAAATTGGTGACTTTTTCAGAAATTTATGTGTGAACAATTCGATGTGGTCAGTTAGTGTTCATGAAGTCCAGAAATCCAAGATGGCGGATCAAAGACGGCCGTCATTTGGCAATCGTGACGTAATTACTACGTATATGACGTCGTAACTTCTCGCTGCGAACCTTATGGGAAACATCGTAGGGCATACTATTCATACTCCACCCAAATGCCATTGTCGTAGGTTTAAGTAGTTGCGGAGTTTTGAAGGGGGGAAAGGGGGGGGGGGGTGGAATCTGCCCCCACCGGCTCCCCCCACCCAGCCCCAGAAGACGAAAAAAAGCCCGGTCAAGATAACATGGTCTATACAATGGACAGGAAAGGATTATTTTATCATGATGGCGTGGGTAACTTTCAGGGAGTCAAAACTTTTAATCAACAAAAACCCTTGAAAACGATGTTGAAAAACACGTATTCACTACCTCGGCGTCAAAGCTGCATGTTGGCAGTACTCAAACTTTTCAAGAAACATTATTTCTGATATAATTATATATTACAGACTACTAGCACTAGATGCTCACATAAACTTGTGCGGTAGGAACAGCAGTTTTAGACTGTACTGTGTTTTTCAATGCTTCCATTCTTGCTGCAAACTGTGATTCAAGTGCCTCCACTTGCTCTGCACAACCGATCACATCATTCTGTCAATAAAATTAAAAATATTGTATCATGTGTACAAAAGGCTCCCTCAGTCAAGAGCCGATCGACATGCGACCAAGTCTCGAGAAGGAGTCGATGGAGACTTGGTCGACTATTGACTTATAAGCGGTCTAATTGTCGGTGGACCGTTAGTCGAGACATCAGCCAAGTGTTTGGTCGACACAGCATCGGTTAAATACCAATGGAACTGATCGTTAGAACATTGGTGATGTAGCGTTGAAATAACGGTGATGAATCGGTGAAATACCGGCAAAGTATCGGTGAAATTTTGATGAAGTATCACTGCATTACCAGGTAACTGTGTGCAATGTGTCAGCAAGGTGTCGGTTAGACTTATGGTGGTAACGTCCATATTTTTAGACCCGGGAGGAGAGCAGTTTATTTCTTTCTCACTTCATTTTATTTTCATTCGTTGGTGCTACAGGAGTGTCGGTCGTGGATCAGTCGACACTTGACCGACATGTCGACTGAGAGAGCTTATTGAGCACGCGATCCAAAATATTTAAAGTCAAAATTAATATTTTGGTGTTGAGGATTAATCCTAGTTAAATTTCATTCCAAAGACAAAAACCGGAGCTCACCAAAAGAATAGAAAGAAATGCCTCATGTTGCCTCGCGTTGATTAAAGCTTCTTTCAGCAAGTCTAAGGACAGACCTTCTAGTGGCCTCTGGTTGGTGGCAACGTCCTCAATTAACGCTACAGATGATAAGGAAAAAATTAATAACAAAAGTTCAACTTAAAGGTAAACAAAACTAGTAGACTACAAAGTGAAAGCAATGCATGAAGACAATAATTGCCAGTTGGTTTGGGGGTGGGGTGGGGTGGGGAGAATTCTTCAAGAACGAAAGGTCTTTTGGACCTGCGAAGTAGCTTTAAAATTTGGACCTTGTTAAGTCACTACTTTATTTTTCACTTTAGGGGTTTGGGCATATTTTTCAACAGTAATGATAGGGAATATTCAGTATGTGTAAAATGACTTGTCCGTTCGTCTTTCAAGACGACAAAAACCACTTCAGTCATCACTGGGTTGTCTGTTGTGTGCAGATTGCTGAAAAGGCCGATCCAAGGCAGAAGCATGGAGGGTTCGGTAACAGTTGGGACAAGGGCCATGTTGAGAATTCAGTGCGAGGCTTGCCGCGCAAAGAACAAAGCTTTTTGTTCCCCTGAGACTCATCATGGCCGCCAAGTGATAAAGGTCTATTGCTGGCTTGAGCAATTTCCTGGCCAGTCTTCTTTGCTCAACAGATACAGTCCCGTTGGCCTCGCATTCCTTAGAACCCCTGGGAATACAAATGCGCCATTTGACCCGGTCCATGGAGGTCTGTTCCCAGGCCGTCTGGGTTGATGCCAAAATGACGTGCAGTAACGTTCAACTCACCAGAATACGTGAATGCAAGTTTGGTTGTATTTTGAATTTCCGTCTGAACATTTTGTGTTGTGGCAGGAATAGCCTCACTGAGAATGGCAGGCACTAACAAGGAACAAAGCATAAATGATGTTAAACTTTATATTCCTAATGTAGCCGATAATTGCAATTGGAAAAAATATGACATTTCAGTTTGAAAGAATAAGATATTGCACAGAAAGTGCTGCTCGGAAAGATAACCATTCCAGAACAAAACTCTTTTTTGGCGCGAAAAGGTTTTAGGTTGAAAAACTGTTCAACAGCCTTCCAATTTCTACTTTAGAATTTTCTCAGCCTGTTTAGGATTCCTCCACACACTGAAAAATAACAACCACCAAAAAGTACTCCTGAAAAGCCTTTATTTAAAATGGTGACGCTTACCGTAAGAATGTTATCCACGGACTATAAGATGTTATGGGGTTTTAGCAATGACGACAGCGACGGCAGCAAAATCGTCACTATTAAAATGAATTCCGTTTGCTTTCAGACTTAGAATTCATCGCGATTACTTCAACTCGCTTTAAATGTCAAGTAGGTGAAATTTCCTGGAGTTGAATTCTTGGAATCCCCACCCAAGTTTAGAAAGAGAAAGAAAAATTTGTCGTCGCGTGTTTACGTCCTCCGTAAAACGTCCCATCAGGAAATTTCACGCCCTAGTCGTGCAGTGATGGCAAAGAAATATAACAAAAAGTGTAACGCACGTGCAGAGTTGTTGTTTGGTTATTAAGCCTATTCAGTGCTCTTTTGAAGTTCTTGTTGCCGTCACCGTCGTTGATGCTAAAGCTCCCTATCAGTTCTGTTAGCCGTGGAGGACGGCAAGGCTTTTTAAATTAGTATCAAGTTCTTGGTAAATATTTGAAAATATCCTACGCTAAAACAGACAAAAATCTTTAAAATAGCTAAGCCTATACGAACTGCAGTAGGTGGATGATCACCACTATTTACTGGGGCAAATTAGTTATTAACTCCTGCTAATTAATTTAGTATCAAAGGATTGTCAAACTCTTGTGGCACTGTAAGGAAGATTTCTAGAAGGTTTTTGACAGATCGTTTAAACAAATTCTCTGTGATTAATTAAAGTTAACTTAAGACCAGTGGGAATTGGAAGGACAAGTTATTAGACATTGCAAATAAAAGAAATGAGTACATCTCTGTAACATCTGTGTGTTGAACTTGTTAACTTACAGTCATCTATTCCTTCTCCTCCTTTGCCACATTCACGATTAAAAAGTCTGATTCCTGTCACAATCAGTGTAAGCTCATTAAGCTGCCTTTCTTTATCGCGTTTTGTGAGAGACATGAATGTTCCCAGCTCTGTTTGAGGAAATACGCTCTGCAGAGCAGCTGTGAAATGGTAAAATCTTGCATGAGACATGAAAGTTAATGATTGGAAGTTGTGCGTGGTAAATAAACTTTTCATCGTCATCATTATCATGATAATCATCAACATCATCATTACCATTATCATTACAATCTTCATCATCCTTTTCACCAACATAATCATTACATTAAATGTACAATCAAAACAATCAAATTTTGATTGTTGTTGTTGTAACCACCCCTATCACCACATCATCAACATCACAACACCATTATTATCACCATCATCATCATCATCATCATCATCATCATCATCGTCAGCATCATCATCGTCATCATCATCATCATCATCATCATCATCATCACAACACCATTATTATCACCATCATCATCATCATCATCATCATCATCATCATCGTCAGCATCATCATCGTCATCATCATCATCATCATCATCATCATCATCATCAACATCACAACACCATTATTATCACCATCATCATCATCATCACCATCATCATCATCATCATCGTCAGCATCATCATCATCATCATCATCATCATCATCACCATCACCACTACCATCATCATCATTACCATCATCACTGTCCCCATCATCATGCCATGGCCCCCACAAAGATACAAGGCTAAATGCAAATATAATCTAAGTAACTAACTATCTAATACAAACAAACCTGTAGCTTCCCTGACAACAGCAATGTCAGTAGGTGAGCCTAGTCCAGATCGCAGTAACACACATGACACTATTCTTCTGTACAGACCTAAACACACAAATTAAGCTTTTACGATGATCTTGATATATCAGGCATCAAAATTTACAAATTATACTGAAATGTAGTCAGAAGAAGTTTCAGCTATATGTTTTTTTAAGGGGGGGGTGGTGGTGGGGAGGGTTGTGTGTTTTGCTTTTTTGGGGGGTATGGGTGGGGGGCTGGGGTGGGGAAGGGGCATGGTATCTTTGGAGGCGTGAAAACTGCAAAGGACCGTGAACGATAATGCTGTCAGTTGACGTAGGATCTACAAGAGACCTAAAATTATCAGCCAAAAATAAACTGTAACACAAACTGCAAGGTTGATACTACGTGAAAGAGTTGACTTTGCGAGACAACAACCCGACAGAAACTGACAAAACAGGGCTGCAACCGTGGACAGCTGTTTCGTTCTTATTGGAACTCGTCAGCACGGTGTAGCAGTTCTATATGAAACCAGCGACAGAGCCAGTTCAAATAAAATGCAACAAAACCCATGTCCTATCAAGTTTCGTACTTTGAACCTGCCCTCTCCCCGAATCACGCATTGCCACATCACGTGCCTCAGGGAGAAAGCAGACAAAGCATTGAACTCCTGTCTCGCAAAGTCAACTGAAGTTATCTTTAGAGGCCCCAGTTACAGTCAGTTACTTCTATGTTAAAAGTGTTAGTGAGTCAAGGTCAATAGTCAAAATAGATGAGGGTTTCTCTCAGTCTTTCAAGTTCAGCATTTAGTTTGTTAGGTCAGGTGGCCATTATCATCAGGTTTTCAATCTACAATTTGTTGGACCAACAGTATCAGAGCACGAATCCTTACATGTGTTTAGATACCCAATTTTGAATTTTGATTGATGTGGTGGTATTTCTTTAAAAGTCTCGGCCTGACTTGAAAAAGATCTGCATTTCACAAGTCAGTCATAAATTGGGTGACTGTCAAAATACATGTAGGATTTGGGCTCTGAGATGTAAATTCGACAAATTGGACCAACAAATTGTAGCATGTGAACTGGTCTTAAGTATTACAAAACATGTGCTGCAACAAATGGGAAATTTGTTATATTATGACCATCAGACAAGCTTAGAAAGGGGTAACATGATAATGCAACATATTTTAATACGTTGTCTTCATGTTTCACCTCTCTAAACAATCTGTGTGACAACAATGCCTTTCTTTGAAATTAATTGCTATTTTATTTTCCTAACAACAGCTATCATGTGAATAAGAGTATTATACCCTCCAGCTCATCTCGTGTCCTAGCACGGCTGTCAGTGATCTCTCTGACAACTGGCTGGAGGCGCTGATCAAGCACTCGTCTGTGCTCCTCCAAAAAATCAGCTGCAATTAGAAGAAACACAGAAGTAACTTAAGATGAATAATATGTGAATAATATATATGAAGCCACACCAGCTACACATTACATAATTTCAAATGAGATGGCCAGCGGTAAATTATTGGGTATGCCCTGAAGTGGTCGTTGTGCATGAAAATAGAGAAAACAGAGGAGGACATGAGATGAAGGCAGAGAAGTGGGCCCAGTGGCCCACGAGCCTGTTTTTAGCAAAACCCACATATTTGTGATGCCAGCATTTTCAAGAAGCTGTAACTTTCCACTGTCCACGCTAAACCATCATTTCAAAATCAAAAAACTCTGTTTTGACTGGTCAAAACACCAGATTACTGTGGAGGGTAGGCCATCATTTTCAAATTTATCTGTATTAGTGTGGTCAGATCCTCAGTCTTACCTCGACTGGTGTAATTCATATCAAAGTACACCTGCATTTTGACTGTATCAAGAGAAGGAGACTGACTGTCCAACAGTCTGTCCACACATAGCTGAAAAAGACACACAGATACACACAATAATAATAAATTTATTTATTATGAGATTTGGGTAAAATATAGGGGTTAAAGAGCAGGGGATTTGGTAAGGTTTCTTCACAACCCCAACATTAATTATGCATACATTTTCCACCTCAAACTCCGTTTTGTGTGTATGAGGGATAGTATGAGAGTGGTACATGTATCAAATTTAATATTTTTGTATAGGGCTTTGTGGAAATCTTTCTGGGAGGCTGCCCAAGAATTTTTTGACTGGAGTACATGAATATTATTGGTGCTTAAAATATGATAAAGGATGTTAGTTTCTACAGAAACTGGGGTGCTGTATCTGTGGGGGAAACATTTTGTTGCGTCAACTTAGTTCATAAATTATTAGTTCATTTGGCCACTATAAAGAAACTCAAGAGCTGATGTTTCGAGCATTAGTCCTTCATCAGGACAAATCAACAAATTGTCGGTGGTGTGTTTTGGCTCCAAATTTTTGCGGCTAATTTCTGTTACCAGGATGTAGAGAAATGTCACAAACTGCTATGTGTTTGTAAGAATGGTTAGGCAGGTTTAAGTCAGGTCTTTAACCTGTCTGTTCAAAATCAGCGCTCGAATCGACAAAGTTTGTCAAAAATTGTGTCTTGTCTTGGGAAAGATTTCTGCACAGCCCCATACATATATGTTATTCACTGGCAGGGAGGTCCATATTGGGAAAAAGTATGCCTGAGGTCTTACAGCCTTTGCCACACTCAAAATCACGACAGAGGGTACAGTTTTTTTCCCGATACAGACTGACCTTAGTCAGTGAATAACATTTTTATTATTTCCACAAGAAAACAAGGCCGAGGTCTTGCAACTAAAAATGTAACATATCCACCTGGGTTCGTGGGCAAGATCAAAAAATTATGTCTGCTGGCAGAACTAATCAAATTGTATGATTTACAGAATTCTGCCAGCTTGTGTACTGAGAAAAAAAAAATTTCATTAATTTACACATGCACCACTGTCATACTAACCCTTATCCATAAAGAGTGGGAGTCGGAAAAAAATAAATGTAGACATAATTAATGTATGCAGCTGTGAGGAAATCTTGCCTTGTTTTGCCTTGCCAAATACAAGCAATAAGTACTATTTTGGGCCGCACGTACATGCTACTTGAATGAAAAATATATGGCAGTGATATTAAAAAAAACGGCTTACAACCAGATCAAACAGGGTGCTTTATACTGTCAAGCTCAATTATAATTTAGCATATTTTCATTCAGATTTCTGTACAGACTCCATATGAAATTTTAATTTTACTCTACATACGCCCACCTGGCAGTATAAAGTTCTGGTAGTAAGCTTAATTTATTTAGTCAACATCATAACCTACCATAATAAGCTTTTGTACATCATCTTTGGTCAGAGTTCTATCTACGTTAAACTCGTTATCAGGATCTAAAACTACTGCTTTAACCTGAAAATCAAGAAAGTTTCATTAATCATTGATCAACGCAAAAACAAAATACATTAGAACCACACATTGGCCCACCATAAATGCTACTAGAGTCTCCGAAACAGCTTGGCCTTTGTTGGCGCATTCTTGAGCAATTTCACGTATTATGTTCTTGATGACACTTTCAGCCTGTGCCCTAGACATTTTTATACAAATTCGTTTTTCTCAAATTAATTCACAACATCACTGCACGCAGCAAAACTTGTGCAAGGAGATGAACACAATAAAAGATGTGTGTCCCTTCAATCCGCCGTGAAAAAGTTTACTGAGGTGTCATGGAAACTAGAACGAAAATTCCGCGGGAAACTGGTGACTCCTATGAGGGCAGTTCTTTGGGTCAGCGTAACTAATTGAAGCACATGCGTGGGGCCATATTTACAAATAAAAGAAAACATGGCAGATCCTGCTGAGGAAAAAGCAGACGACAAATTTTCGCTCCCTATACCGTCTTCTCATGATTCAGACACGGAAATTGTCCTTCGTAGAGAGGTCTTGGATTCGTGTTTGAGTCCGAATGAGGAAAGTAGTGGAGAATCGGTGGATAAATTCGATCATGGTTTAGAAAATTGGAGGTGGAAGCCAAACACTCCGGATCCTGTGGAAAAAACATTTGATTTGGATAGGGACAGTCATATAGAGTCTGTAGAGGACAAATGTAACGCTAACAGGGATGAGAAATGTGCTGGAAATGAGGGTGTGCGAAGACCGGATTCTGCTGCTTTGGATTCCGGAAAAATCACTGAAAATGAACCTCTTAGAAAAACACTAGAATCACACGTTGACAAATCGCCAGAGATGGAATTCAGACACAGATACTCTAACAACGACAGGCTAAGTTCGCGAGAAGAAGAAACTAGGGTGATACATGGTAGTGAACATGTCTCCGAGTTAGTGGAGCCTGAAGTAAAGTCGTACAAGAAAGCTGACGAAGATCCATCTATAAGGGAAGAAGCTTCTGAGCAGAGGCTACAGGAGGATCATGATATGAAGAGTAAGAGAGTTCAAGGATTGCAAAATTGTGATCATATAGCATGCTCTTATTATCTAGCTGGGTATTTTGTATTTGGGATTAGAATCCTGTTAGATCTCTTTGCAGAATGCAGTGCCACTTTTAACAATCTTTCAACCAGCTGGCTTATTTGGTTGATTTCATTTATCTGCTACCAACCCCAATCAAGCTAGCAAATAATTTATTCGTCAGTCTTTACATCATCTGCTGAGGCAATTAAATCATGAAGCTACAAAACATGTAGACTTTAAACATTGTTCATTGTTCTTTTATCCACTGCCAACTGAAACTCAAACACGACTCCAAATACACATGCCTTCAAGGATGGTGTGTATTCTGTAGTTGCTGCCTTTCTTAGTTTGTTTATTTTAGAAAAGGAAAAAAACTGCAGCTTAGCTGTCTGCCAGTCTGCAGAGCATGGCAAGTGCATGCACAAGTTTACTGAAAATGCCTCTATACATGCAAGATCTTATTGAATTCTGCCATACATACTCTACAGACTGGGCTGTCTGTAGCAGTGTTTGGAGTGACAGTGTCTGTTACATTAACTCTTCAAAAAGGTTGGCTGTGGCTGTTGTGACACAAGCAGATGCAGCCCTTTCTCTTTTTTGGTCCTTTCTCCACCCACAGCTCAGTTCTCCTCTCCTTTGCAGGGTTCTTGTTAGAAGCCGGTAACTGGTTATTTTCAACTAAATGTTACTGGCTATTGTGAAAAAAATATTTCGGTAATTATGGAAACCACTTTCAAAATTCATCGTATTTTGAAAAAACTCATCCTTGTTTTGGGAATTTCCTTTCCATAAAAATGTATAAACATCCAGCAGATAGCATGGCATTGAAAATCTATCAGTGTAAAGAAAATGGCTCTTGGATTGAGTATTTTCTTTCATCAAAAGCAGTGCTGATTTCAAGCTCCACCATGTTTGGTTCCATTCTTCCCGCAGCAATCTCGCTCCCATCATTCCCTGGGAGACATTGGCTTAACTAGGGAAAACCCCCACTCCAAAAGTAATCCTGAAAAGAGTGGCTATGTGGCTACGCAGATACCACGTAGCTGCGTAGCCATGTAGCCACGTAGAAGTACATGACTGTATGACCATGCCTCGTTCTTTGTGTGAAAAGCCACTAAGCCAAGTAGCCACGTAGCTGCGTAGCCACGTATCCACTCGTTCCAGGGTCACTTTTGGAGTGGCGGGGTATTCCCTAGTTACTCTGAGACATTAACAAGCTGGCGTCTACCTGCTATAAATTGTAAATTTATTACTTCCTTTTACAAATCTTAACAAAAACCCTGCCTTTGTCCTCAAATTTCTATTCTGTGCACAGCTGTATCCAGCTGACAGTGTCATGATTTCTTGTAGTGGTATCTGTGAAGCATAAATCTGGGGATAAGAGGGTCTACTCTGGTATGAGAGGCAAGTCCACTGTCCTATCAGCCAGATTCTTTGAAGTAATTTCATTTCAATTATTTGGTTCTCCACTCCTAATACTAATGCACAAGTATTAAATAGTTACAAATATCAGATTGTCATGTATTGCATGGTGAGGTTAAGCCAGTTGGCTTGTCTGTCTCCTGCACATTCCTTTTCCTCCAAGGGAAAGTTTAAGATCCCGCTCCTCACTATAGGATTATAAAAGGGTAAAAAGGTTGTCCACCCTTTGAAACAAACCATGATTTGATTTCAGAGTTGTCATTTATGAAGTACATTATGGCAGAAATTTCCCGTGGAAAGCTTATGGAACTTGAAGAAGACAAGTACACAGAAAAACGCGAGAAGGTGTACACATTCATGAAAATTCCACGGGAGTTTGAAAAGGTAAGGGCTCATTTTTCTGTGAGATCTTTTGATACTCCAAGCACTTTTCCTACAGTCCTCCTGTTTTCTTCTCTTCATAAAAAAACCTTACTAAATTGCAATATTGGAGGTCTTTTATTCAGAAGACTGTCAAAAATCACCTAACTATGTTCAGAAAGAGCACAATTAAAAATGCCTGCTTGCCAAAAATCAGTGAGTATCTTATTACATTTTGGAGATGCAATATTAGCTCTTTTATGCTCAGATAACTCCATACAAACGCTTCTAATTTTGTCTCAGTTCCAAACGTTTCGAACAAAGTTAGAAGGATTTGTATGGAGTCATCTGCGCATAAACTTGCCAATATCTCACCCCAAATTGCAATGAGATGCTGATTTTTGGCAAGTATGCATTTTTCATTGTGTTCTTTTAGAACATCTCAACAAATCCCAAAATTTCAGAGATGTAGTTTTCCTGAAATCATCACCGTAGGACTCTATTTGCCTCATGAGATATGGTCAGTTTGGACTCACATTATGTGAATACCAGTTGTTCTATTTGTGTGCTCAAAGGATTCTATGGGTGTTTTTGTTTTGTTTTTCAGTTGATGGTGTTTGGTTTCATGTTGTGTCTGGATTGTTTTTTGTTCATGTTTACAATCCTTCCATTACGTTTGGTTGTTGCTTTGTACAAGATTATAACTGGGCTGCTGTTTTGTAGAATGTGAGTACATGCTCTCAGTTTCTGAATCAAGATAAATACTTAACCCAAGTATTTTTTGAGATGAGAAATACAGTGTATGTATCTACAGCCAAAAATTATGATTGCAGAAATTGTGGATCATTTGAGAGAAAATTTGTTAGCAGAATTTGTTCCCAGTAGGAAGTAAAAGTAGGCAGTGCACTTCTCCATCTGCTCAGCTTGGCTGAAAATTAAGTTGCAGATTTAAGTTTTAGGGAAGGGAATCTTATTCCACAAATTGACAAGCTGTTGCATTGTAAAAGTGCTAGCTGACCTTTTTGCATTTTTAACGACGTACATGTATTTGCCCCTTCAAAAATAAAAGGATTATTTTTTTAGTTTTTCAGTGTTTCGAAATTTGGGGCTGTTATTGAGTTTTTCTTGACAACAAAATCAGAAATTCTGTAGTAATGAAGGCCTCTGCAACTGTTGGGTACACCTGATATGTGCTAATTGCCACCTTGTCACAGTCGTGGAACTTGTGCACAAAAATTATATGCAATAAATACAGCTCAACTCAATTCAAGAAAATAAGAAAATAAGTACATAGATCTTGAGTAAAAAAAAAGGGAGAGGAAGCCTAAAGAATTAATTATACATGTAGGAGCTTATAAATTTAGGCTTCCTCAGCTTTCATTATGTGTCACAAGTTGAGGCATGGATGTAGCGGGTGACATTAGTATTCAGTTTATGGCTGGAGGGTAAGAGACAATCCCCAACCTGGGGGGGGGGGGGGGGTGACAAAGGACTAATCACGCCACCCTGTTAAAACCTGCAGATTATGGTAAAACTTGTCAGTTGCATTTGAGGGAAAGCTTGAGTATGATGCTACCCTCTCTGTTTAACATGCAATGAAATCGGTCAAGGACTGCATTTATATTTAATGTTTTTAACTCCCATGCAGTTCGCAGATGTTGCAGCCTGCACAGATATGTGATTTATTGAAAGGTAAGTGAGCTATCTTGATGAAGAGAATAAGACTTTTAAATTTGAAAGACATGTTTTGGCAACTCCTGTGCCATCGTCAGTTTACGGATGGAATTAGCTATATTTGAAATGTTTTCTGTAGTACATTTTACATTACTTCTTATTAGATCCATTACTAACCTTGTTTGTTATTGATCATTTTCAGGCTCTATTGTTGTGATTTGTTGGTTACTTTTAACTTATGTGGACGTTTCAGTGTTGTATCACACTGTGCGAGGACAGTCAGTTATCAAACTCTATGTCATTTACAACATGTTGGAGGTACAGTCTGTCTAAATCACGAAATTGTCAAAATGTTGATGCATTTGTATATTTCTGAGCAAATTCATCTTGAGTTCATAAGCCATAATCGCTAGAAAAGCACATTTGAATCTGTTCAGAATACCCTTGAAAGAACCCTGATGTTACAGGTGATCTCGATGGTTGTATGGTCATTTTGCTCAGAAAGCATCAAGATTGTTACAGGTGTCAAGCTCAATTTAACATGTGGCCAAAAACTTAGTGACAGCTCTGATGTAGCTTTCCTATCTCCCCCTCACCCTCTTACCAATCCCCGTCTTTTCTTTACCAATCTAATTCTCCTCTCCTACATTCCCTTACCATTCCACATTCCTCTTCTTTCTCTCCATTCCCTCCCTTGAACACTTTCCCAAAACCATGCCTTTCTCCTATCAATCTTTGTTTCTTCTCTTTGCCCTTCTCTCCTTGTTTTCCTCTTCTCTACTTCTTCCCTCTTAATGGCATTTTGTTCCCGTGCACTTTTATAGATAGCAGACAGACTATTTTCTTCATTTGGCCAAGACATCTTAGATGCTCTGTTTTGGACGGCAACTGAACCCAAGGACAGAAGAAGAGAACACATTGGAATAATCCCACATTTTGTAATGGCTGTTGTGTATGTGTGTATCCTTTAGGGTCAGCAAAAACTACATATTAAAGTGTTATAAGTTGAAATGTAGTGTGCTTTTAGTGGAAAAAGTTGTAGTAGAGGAAGTTGTTTTACACATTAGTTATCAGAGTTTCAACTTGCCTATGAATGCCAGACCTTCTGGCCCTGATTGTTCAAAGAGCGGATACTGTAAATCTGTCCAGTGGATAAATTGCTATCCATCAGATAAAGTGTACTCCAACCAATACATTTTATCTTCCTGATAAAATTATCTGCTCTTTAACAACTTGGACCAGATTGTTGGACGCGAAAAAAAGATTAATTTCCATCCTGGGAAACAACAGAAAAAAGTAGAAAAGACTACCTGAGGAGAGCTCTAGGTGAATTAATTCTGTCATCAGTTTCCTGTCCTTTGCATCATAATTTTTTCCGTCGTGCATATGTTTCTTGCACTCCTAACAATCTGAATACCTGGAGCAGGCTTGGTAGCACTTGACCTTTATATTGATCAGTTGTCCAAAGCCTACTTACAGTAGTTTGTTGCTTGTCTCCTGATCAAGAATCTTTGTGACATATTGTCCTTTGCCTCCCAAGTGTATAAATGGGTTTTTGGCACGCTGTTAGGAAAATGGGCTATCAGAACATTCGGGTCAACCCTGAGAGTACCCTGTGAGGTGGTATTAATACTCCTAGGTGCTCTGTCCTGCAGAAACCAGGTTAAGGATGGTGCCTTCTTTTGCTACTGCATGTTCATTCTGTGCCTCTCAGGATGGCCTGAGAAACTTGGGTTTCTTAGGATGATGCCTACTAAAACAAAGACATTTTGCATGGTTTATGACCGCAGTGAAAAAGTAAGCCATACGTTGTTTTACAATACGTTATTTCTCGAAAACGAAGAGGAAATCAGTGCAAAAAAAATACAGAGCAATGTTTCTAAACTGGAATGAAGTCCATACGCCAAATTTCAGTTACTTTTGAGCACATCCAAAATCGACCAAAAAACTGAAAAATAGATGGTTACAGTTAGTTTTAATAAAATATTATTGTGGATTTTAGCACCCCTTGCTAAGACCTGCTTTTCCTGCAAAGTCATAAACTGGGCAAAAATACCTTAATTTGTATAAGGACGCATTCTCCTTAATTGTTGACAGTTTAGGACCACAATGCTTGCAATAACACTTCTGAGCTTGCAGTTGATCCACCTGTGATGTTATCCTTATGTAGTTTTTAGCCTTAACCCACACAGTTTTCCATGCTGTTTTAGTATTGTTTCAGGCCATCTGCCTCAATGTCGCAGTGAACTCGCACAACAAGGCTCTGTTGGTGATCATGGTATCAAATCAGGTAAGATGTTTTATAAATTACCAGCGTGATCATCCGTCCAGCATATGTATCCCCTTCACCTCCCTTTGTGACTCAGAATTTTTAATGTCTTGTGCTCGTAAGCTACTCCTAGCTAGAATCAATCGCGATTACTCACTCAGGAACTTGAGGAAGTTTGTTCGCCCCCTTTTTAAGACCGTTCGTTGAAAGAAGATTTTTGTTAGGAGCTTAGCATACAGTTTATGAACATTTTAGTTAATTTTAACCTTGAGATATATTTTAAATTCTATTTTATTCACTTTTATGATTGTTAGTTGAGATGTAATTCAGCCTATGGCTGCACTGTCTGAATAAAGTATCTATTCTATCTATTCTATTCTATCTATCTTCACAGTGAATGCAGATTACCTGTAATATTATTGAGCCAACCGTCTTTCACTTTCTCTAACTTCTTTCTTCTTGGAAATCTTATAGGTAGCTAAAATTAGTTGTCTTTTCATCTTGTTGAAGTATTTTTTTTCAGAAACTCACGGTGTACCTGCTGTTTTTGTTGTAGTTTCTGGAATTAAAGGGAAGTGTTTTCAAGAAATTTGAGAAAAACAACCTGTTTCAAATGGCTTGCAGCGGTATGTACACCACATCAAAATGCGTAATTTTCAAACACAGTTATCATAGAATGATAACTTAAATAGAAACATTACTGGTCAAATTTTAATTTCTCTCTTTTTGTTTTTTATCTTGTTGCAGATATTAGAGAACGGTTCCATTACATCATTTTAATTTCAATTGTTGCCCTGCGGAATTTAACAGAGTTTAACTGGAATCTTGGTAAGTAAAAGTGTCTCAATTTTATACACTCAGAATCTGGAGACCTCTGGCATTTACAAGGACCTCTGGCCCATGTACTTCAAATAATGGTAACGTTTTTGTCCTTGTAGATCATTTGTTCGTCATTTGCCCCTATCTGTTTGCTGTGCTTTCTTCTGAATACTTTGTGGATTGGATCAAACATGCCTTTATCACAAAGTTCAACAATATCCCAGTAGAGGTAAGTGTTGCATTCAAACATACATACATACTTAACTTTATTGCAGCTCCTTGAGTGAGGCTTTTCAGCAACAATAATTAATCATAAAAATAAAAAGTTGCATAAAAACTATGGGTCTATACATGAATATTTTGTCCAGATAATAATCACGCCCACTATTACTTTCCTTCGACTTCAGGTTTACTGTGAGTACAGGGCTCTCCTTGCGGAAGATGCTACTTCAAGTCGACAAAAGAACGTAAGGAGTTTCTTTTGTTGTTGTTGTTTGTTTGTTATTATTATTATTATTATTATTTATTTTTTTTGCATAGTTTTTTTTTATAGTCCAACTAGAATTCATAGATAGCTTACAGAAAACCTACTCAAGAATATAATTGGACTTAGTGTGATTTGCTGAGGCTAACGCAATTGAACAGTTATCAATATTATTATTCACCGCTGCAGAGGTGGATAGTGAGGGATATTTCACGGCCGGGGAAAATAAGCACCACTATTGATCGACACTGAGGTGAATAATTGTCTTAGTATGATACCAGAGCATTGGGTAGCAGCCTGCAAACGATGGAGTCAACATAGATCTTTTCGACATCATTTCACCAGTCCTTCGTTTCTCTGTCTGCAGTTCTACAACGTCAGTTTTTCCAAATTTGGGGATATTTTTCCCACTGTTATGTGTTAAATTGGCTTCGTTTTAGGTCCAGCTAAGGCCGAAACCACGACAGAAGCTGTTGTCTTTAGCAAGCAACGGAGCTAATATGGATCGTTTCACTGTCGAGTCAACTTGCTTGCAAACTAGTTTGTACTCACGATAATAATTATTTGTTTGTTTTATTTCTCAGCCACATGCTGATCATTTTGATCTGGTTACTCGCCGCATGGGTTTTATTCCTCTTCCTCTTGGCTCTCTGGTAAGTAACTACAAATGACGCAACAGTTTTCATACTAGCAGCAAAATTAATGCTTTTCTCCGGCTAGCTAGAACCACTATCAGTTTTCCCGCGTCTGAAAACTTGTCATCGGTAGAAAAATTTACGAGGGTAAAGTTTGAACGAAAACACCGGTGTTAGCGAATTTCACGCCGACAAAACTGGTGGCTAAGCGTTGTTTAGTTAATGTTTTACTATTATCTGGAGCATTTACAAATCACATTTCAAAAGTTTGACCAATCTCGTTTCTGAAACCACCTTCTCTACTGACAACAGGGAGGAGCAAGGGCTTCTGGGTACATCACTTGTTTGAATTTCGAAAGATGCATTAACTTTTTCAGTCAGTCCTATTCTTATAATCATCTATAAAAGTCTCAGTAGATTAAAATGGATGCGAATTCTGAAATTATAACGAATGGATATGGTCGTGTTTGTAGGTTATCAGAGTGATTGCACAGTCCGTTAAGCTTCATGGTGTGCCAGGAGTCTGTCTCTTATTGGTCACCTTCATCTTGTGAGTATTTCATAACACTATTACTTTTACATAATTTTTGTCCTTCTTTCCGTGCATTTTTCCTTTGGTGTGAGCTCCAAAATGAGCAAGGAAATTCTCAATGCTAAACTCTAACTTCTACCGGCTCCTGTCTTTGTGTACCTTTAAGTTCCGAAGGTAATAGACTGCAAAACAATCCGTGCCTTTCGCTTTGGTCCGCCGTACGAACTTGCCGGGTCTTCGAACGAAAACGCGGGACGAGCTTTGAGTGAGACTGGGGAGAGGCAGCTGTGTGAGACTTGCTCGCGCGAGAATCCACGCTTTTTGCTATTCGGTTCTCCCTCGGGGTGATTCGAGTCTCTGTCGGGTCGAGATCTCCCTCGGGGCTGTTTGTGTCTCCCGTTTCATTCTCAAAGCTGATCGTTCTCACCGGCCAAGTGCTGACTTATGAATTGTGCCTAGAGAGGCAACAACAGTGCAAGTTGCATGCCCAACGACTGCGCCATCGCTAGGAACGTTCTTCTTGTTGCTGTTTTATCAAAAGGCCAATAACCGTAGGTTGTCCTGCGGTTACTTTAAAGTCAGGCTGGCAGAAACCAAGGTTATCTTGGATCCGTTTTGCAATGGACAAAGTACAGCGAGGAGGGATTCAATCTCATTTCCAATCTCTTCTGTTAACAGCCTTACATCAGTGAAGATATTAAACAGCATCATATTTCTGGGGAAGGCGACTCAATACGTAAAGAAAAAGAAAGATCACGAACCAATCAAAGTCAGCCAGAAAAACCCAGCCACCAGTGCAAACCTCCAGGCCCAGAGCTCCGTGACTTTGTTGGATTCTGCGGAAAGCTCGAATGTTTCGTTGATGGGAGCGAGGGAGGTCACGGGAACAGCCTCGGGAGAAAGTGGGCAGACAAAACCACGCCAAAAAACACTTGCAGAAATTGATAGATACACGCTTTGTAACAAAGAGATAGTTGTGTTTTAACAAAGTGTACCTGCATACGTAGTAAATAAAATTATTGGTCATCTTTTGTTCGTAAACCTTTAATTTTTATTTAGCGTTTAGAATGTTTCGACTGTTCGTAACATCAAGGCCGTTTTTATGAGCGAAATAAGTGGTGGCTTATAAATGCGTTAGCTTGCGTCGCTGGCGGTTTTGTTGGAGCTTGGTGGCCGCGCGCGGAGTCGCGAAAACGAGGTGGCGAAGCCGCGAGAAGAATGGGGACGATCTTCTCGCGGCTCCGCTGCGTCGAAAAAATGATATTTTGGTGGCGGCTTAAATAAGCCTAGCGTTCGTATAAAAAATGGCACATTTTCTTGACTTCGCGGCATAGCTAAGGGTCAGTCTCAAACATACCCTGAACAAAAAAGGCCATGCCTTTCGAAATATTGGAAAAATATACTTTCCTGATCGTGAAATCAGCCTTGCTCTTTTTTAGATTATTTGTTCTACAATTTCTTTGTTGATTAGATCCTTCCCTACAGGATCCGGTACTTTTATTTTGTCACGGTGGTCCTTGCAAACACAGTTAATTGCTGGTTTTTATTTTCATTCGTTTTAAGGGCCTTTGGGTAGTTCGAGGAACGCGCGAGGGACACCGAAGGACTCTTCAGTCCTCGCTCGCTAAGCACCCCTCTGTCGTTTGCTTATCGATCTTCAAGAAATAAAACGAGGAGCTGTCTATAAGCTATGTTCGTTCCTGTAACATTACTCGTTTCAGGCGTTTTAAAAGTTTCTCGTCCACACTAGTCTTCCTTCCAGGATCGTCGTATTCTTCACGCGCGCTTTGCCGCCGCAAACTCGCACTTCATATATACGCAAGCGAAGGTATACAAGTCAGTTTCATGAGAAGCGATAACACTTGTTCATCGGTGTAATTTTTATTTATTCGCCGTCCCTCGTTGTTCATGTCTGTATAATCCCAGCAGCTTGTTCGTAACGTTATCAGAACCACAGAAACAGCGATTAAAACTAGCCTAAACTCGTAGACTAAACGGGAAAGCTTGCTACCTGATGACATAAACGTTTTCTTTCTTTCTTTCTTTCTTTCTTTCTTTCTTTTTTTTTTTTAATTTATTTATTATTATTATTATTTTTACAATTTTATTGATGAAATATCGACGAAATCAATCCGTGAGTGGTTTAGCGGTCTGTATATTGCAAACTTTGGGCCGCACAGCAAACCCTACGGTGACGAAGACTCAATTTCATTGCGGACATGTTCTGCGTTAAACCGGATGTGTATTCGACGCTCAAAATAAACTAATCTCGCCGAACAGAGAAAAAATAAACTGAAAAGAGAAGAAATTTTATCGCAACTTTCGTATAACAACTAGTTTGTACGTTTTTATACCGATAAAGATACAATAAAAATGTCACATTGACGTGAAGCTGTAACGAGTGAAAATATGAAGCGATACTGCACTTTACACAAGTAAGAGCGTTTGACATGCATTATTAGCCATTCTTAGCACATGAACTTAAGAGTTGACACTCAAGAGAACGCGTGTATTCTAGAAAACTGTTGTTGCGAGATCGAATGTTTTTTCTCGGCTAAACACTTGATTTGTTATCTCAAGTCAGTTATAGAAGCTTGGCGTTTGTGTTGTTTTTCTCAAAAGTTGTGTCCGTACGTCATTTCTGATTAGGTGTCGAAGAGTAATTTCTTGTAACTCCGAATGTCTCCGTCATTAAAGAAGATTTGCGCGATTCAAGGTTTTTTTGTAGGAATAGTTGTGGCTGGTAAGATGGATTATTAAAGCAAATATTCCCTTGAAAATACTTTCGCGCAAAATTAACCCTGCTACGAAATGGCGTCAATGTTTTATTTATTTATTTTATTTTTTGTTTTTGCGATTTTTATGAACTTCTTTAGGGCCGAAAAAATTTACAGCATGTAGAAACTGTTTTCACGAAAAATATTAACTGCACTAGCAGAAACGACAATTTTCGTTGCGGTAACTTTTTTCGAATGTTCCATTCCTTTCTTTGAGAACTACGATACATTGCTGCAGAATATTAGAAATTATAAAATGAATATCACTTGTTAATTACCAATTCTAGCCTGACTCTGGCCGATATTCAGATAACCCGAAAAACCTAATAATGAAAAACATTTCGTTACTGTTTTGTATTCCGAGAAATTAATCCAGTTGTTAGTATTTCAAAAAACGTTGTTTTTAAACGCTTGTGTATCACTGGAATAGCAGAACTAAATCCCACGGGAAAATGGCAATCTTTCTCTTGATCCCACAAAAATGGTAAAGGGATTACGAGTTATTTTACGACTTGCTTCAAAGAAAAATAAGTTCGTGACACGTGAAAACAGCTTACATTTACCCGTGATCCGTGGACTGGCACTTTCTCTACTTCAAGGTGCTCGTCGGCGCTTAGGTCTGGAAAAATATTTCCACGTTTTGGACATAGAGCCTATTGGAAACTACATTCAACGCAAATTAAGTAATCAGCGACGCCTGTATCCGGCTAGACTTTCTCAAAGTCCGTTTTCGTGGGAGTTCAGTCGATCTTCGGTCAATCTTTCGCGCACAAGACGACTTGAGGCAAGTCTAGTCTCCGGCGTACAATCAAAATACGCAGTTCGTGAAATGCCCTAGATTTATTTGAGGTAAAACGGGATAATGTCACGGAAATTTTTTAGCAAAAGATTTAATGCTATCCTGCCGTTAATAAACGTTTCTGTGGATGATGGTGGCAATGGTTTTAATATCTTTAGGCGGTTGAAGAAAATTTAAAAATAACACCTTGAGAGGGAAAAAAACAAAACAAAACAAAATTCGGAGGAGAGGACACAAATATCATTTAGCCGATAGTTCCAATCTACAATTTTGCTTCATCTTCAAACTGCGAACGCTTTTTATTTGTCTGTTTAATACTATCAATGAAGAATGCAAGGGACTTTGTTCAAAATGCATCCCCAGCATTCAAGTTTAAAAATAAGGAGTTTATACTCGAACGAATAAGCTCAAGCGTTTGCTTTGCTCTACTTCGTCAGGAAGCCTGTTCAGTAGCACAGGCAGCCCAAACTTAATATCTGAAACAAGGTTATTTACAGATTTGAAGCCGTAGATCGTGGTGGTATATATCTAGAGGAATTCAAATGCTCCGAAATTTGGCTCTTAAGTGGGTAAAACAACTGAGGAAACCATTTAGTAAAGAAAAACATTTTATATTGAATTACTCTAGATATATACCACTGCGATCTACAGCTTCAAATCTGTAAATAACCTTGTCTCAGATACGTTCGGACTGCCTGTGTTAGCTGCAAAATTGTACGAAATTTTACATTAAAATTTGAATGGCTTAATTTTTGATCTCTTTTCATCCAGGAGATTGCCCGGATTGGAAAATGATTTAATTCCTAGTTCTCAGTAGGTTACGTAACTGTTATCCCCGCACACCTGCTGTAGTGAACTTTGAAAACTGCAACTTTTAAAAATTCTAATCGATATTACGTAATGAGACGCGTTTTATTTCTAAACATCTGTTCTATTACTTTTGTTGATGTTTTCAAAGTGTTGGTGACGATTTACAGCTTCTCAAACTCATTAATAATTCATCAAGAGAAAACAAAGAAAATCACTACCGTGACCGAGGTTTGGATATGTGATCCTAATTACCATAACATTTTGCCAACTTTAGCCTTGAATTTCTCCAAGAATTATTGATCATTTGAGAAGCCATATCAAACACTCGAAAGTGTGTTTCATCAGATATCCAAACACCTCGAAGTCGTTTAAAAAAACTCGGCTGCGCCTCGTTTTTTCAACCTACTTATCAGTGTTTGGATATCTACGATATCTGATGAAACTCGCTATCTCGTGTTTGATATATTCAAATCTGTACTGGAATAACCTTATGTCGGATACTACATTTATTTGGGCTCGCCTGTGTTGTAAGCTGCAAAAGAGTGCACGAATTTTATTTTAATGGCTTAATTTCTTATCAGTTTTCATCATTGAGATTGCCCTGATTGGAAAATGTTTTAATTTCTAGCTCTCAGTAGGTTACGTAACTGTTTTCCCCGCGCCCCTCCTGTAACTTTGAAAACTGCAACTTTTAAAGATTCTAATCGGTATTACGTAATGAGACGCGTTTTATTTTTATACAGCTGTTTTATTGTTTTTGTTGATATTTTCAAAGTGTTGGTGATTAAAATCCATGAAGTATTTTTCCCACCGTAAAGTGCCACGTGCATACATAACCTGTAATTACGCTGTATTTCCGTTTCGCTGCGAAAATCATTCCACAGAAAATACGAGCAGCTCAGCTCCATTGTCAAACAACTGGGGGTTAGAAGTCAGAAGAAATAAAAGTTTTCAGATAACGACGGAACGGAGTTATATTACTGTTTTGACAGACATACAATCATCTTCTTTTTCCTGAGGAAGAAAATAGTGCTCATTGCTTAAACGGAAAAGGCTCATGAAAACAATTAACACACTTCTCAGTCTTTTTGTTTTTAGATGAATTTCTTGAGAAAATGATTGGTTGTCGTTGGGTAGTTTTCAATAGCAATGCTTCGCAATTTTTCAGTTAAATTCAAAGATTTGGATGCGAAACAATTGGTTTTGTTGAAATCTTCTGGATGCGAAACAACTGGTTTTGTTGAAATCTTTCTTCTGGCGCACAACTCTTTCTGCTTGCTTAATTAGTTTTTCCTGAAGTATGAGTAACAAGAAATTTTCAGGTTCTTTCCGCGGCAAATCAAGACACAGGTCTTTCGCCAGTAATTAAGCAACACTCACATTACATCACTACTGAAAAGCGTATTCGGTGATACTATACTCTACCATAGAGTAAATATCCCCAAAACAACAGTAAACGCTACCACTGACGCGAGGTCAGCCAGTGATCAAGCATCGCTTTCAGTCTTAACATCAGGGAGCGTCAGTTTTCTGTGACATCATGCTCTGCTATGGACGTAAACAACCACAAAACAGCTGGAAAACTCGGCTTCCTCTGAAATCAGGTCCTTGTTAGTACATTTGCCCAGAGAAACCAGATTTCGTGTGGAACTTTTCAGACACCATAATTCCTTGGATTTAGATTTTGTGTTCCTGTCGCATCCATTGCTTCTCTTGCGATAATTCTTTTGAACGCATTAGTAGTCATTGCTATAAAGCAGAAGAAAGAATTGCAAAGAATCTCCTACATTCTATTGTCGAGTCTCGCCGTTACGGACCTTCTAGTGGGCGTTATAACCATGCCGTTTATAAAATTTTGCCACTGTTGATGTGTTAATCGCCCAAAATAAGTTTCATGGTGTCTGTACTATTGTCTTAGTCAATGTACATTCTATGTTTTTCATTTATGCGTCCTCGCTGGACGGTTTGACTTTGATTGCTTGGGTAAGGTACGTGGCGATCCAAAAATGGATGAACTATAGCACCATTGTAACAAGAAGCCGTGTGAAAAAACCTGGCGATAGGAGCTTGGTTTGCAGCTCTGTTAACAACGCTTCCAGGAATACTACTGGAAGCAATCGGCGCGGGCCCTAAGTTCCAGTTATGAGTGAGGAAAATTGTGATTGTTTTGCGAACTGATGCATGATTGAATGACAGTTAAGATGCTCAAGATGAATAGGGACAAGACAGAACTTCTTGTCCTGAGTGCCCGTCACCGACCACTTCCGCCATTGACGCCAATCTCGGTCTGTGACCAGGTAATCAGTAAGGCATCATCAGCAAGAAATATTGAGGTTTTTTCAGTATGATACTTTCGTGTCTATGGAACACCATGTTACTGCTATATGTAAAGCAGGTTTTTCTCATCTTCCAAATATTAGTCGCATAAGAAAATACATCAGTCGCCATAAAACTGAAATCCTCGTACATGACTTTATTACCTCCAGATTAGACTTTTGCAACTCATTCTGACTGAGACTTCAGCATGTTCAAAACGTAGCGGCCAGAATCGTTACGCTTGCACCTAAACGTGAACACATATCTCCAGTATTGTATGAACTGCATTGGCTGCCAGTACAAGAGCGCATAGTTTTTAAAGTTCTTTTGATGACTTTTTAATGTTTAAATGGTCTAAATGGCCTGGGTCTGCAGGGGCTTACATGTGATTGCAATTCTCAGCTCGGCTTTGCTTTGTTTTGCTGATCTTTGCGGCTCATTGCTATTCACGGCCTGTGATATCTGCTGGTTTTTGCTCCAACTCCTCCCATCCCTGGATAGGTAGGTATGGGTTGTGGTAAGTATTCCAGTGAATGCGTTCAGTGTGACGGTGCCGGGATGTTGGCGCTCGCTTGGTTGCCATGGTTACCTCCAAGGCAATGCCACCCTTTCGCCCCTCCGCCTTTAAGGCACCAGCTCCCGAGCTCATCTTGTCGATGAGATTAATAACCGATTGTACAGACGTACAATCAGTCATCCTCTTTTTCTTGAAATTGAAAACAAATTCTCTTGAAAACGGCTGAACAGCTTCCACCGAAAAAACAATAACAATTGACTTTAAGGTCCGTTTGGATCCTAATGAACATCTCAGGAAAACCATCGATTGCTTTTCGATAGTTTTAGTCATTGCTCCACAATTTACAAAGTTAGCAACAATTGTTTACAACGATTTTCCCACATAGATGCGGATTTGATGACAAAAGTCAGTCTTTGACAAAGCACAAAGCAATAATTCTGACTAATTAGTTTGGCGGAAATCTTCCCTTCTAGATCTGACCCCTTTGTTTTGCGGATAATTAATCGACTGGTGAGTTTCGCGCTTTTCTTGTATTTTGGTTTAAGTTTCCAGCTGTTAGATAAATTTTTTTCTCAGTACTTGTCTTATTAAAGAATAGTACTAACTGAACACGTTAATATAAGGCAGCCAGATTTTTAACTCTGCACACTGCCCACACTCTTAGCTCGCCTACCAATCAGTACATTTTCCTAAGTACCGAAAGATATTTTTCTCTTGTCACTAATCTAGACACAGTTTTTCCCAGCGACTTATTATCGCTTACATTATATCAATGAATAGCAATGGACTTACACAGCGCAAAAACAGCCGCCAACTCTTCCAACGACATCAGGTCAGTGTTCATTTGCCCAGAGAAACCGAATTTCGCGTGGGATTTAACTGAAACTACAATTCCTTGGGTTTTAGTCGCTGTCGTATCCATTAGTTCTCCTGTTATAATTCTTTTGAACGCATCAGTGATCATTGCTGTAATACAAAGGAAAGAATTACAAAGAGTCTCCTACATTCTGCTGTCGAGTCTCGCCGTTACGGATCTTCTAGTAGGCGTTATAAACATGCCGTTATCTGCCACTGTTGATGTGTTAATCGCCCTTCAAAAGTTTCATGGTGTTTGTATGATAGACTCTGTCAATGTACATTTGATGTTTTTCATTTTTGCCTCCTCGCTGCACCATTTGACTTTGATTGCTTGGGAAAGGTATGTGGCGATCAAAAAATGTATTGACTATAGGAGCATTTTAACAAGAAGCCGTGTGAAAAAACTGGCGATGGGACCTTGGTTTGCAGCTCTGTTGACAACGCTTCCAGGAATACTACTGGAAGCACTCGGCGCGGACCCTAAGTTCGAGGTAGTGTGGCTGAACATTAAGATTGCTTTAGGAATTGCTACATCAATACTTACTGTGTGTTTCTATATCATGGTGTACCTTGAAGTACGCAAACGAAAACTGAGGGACATCAGCCAAGTCACTTCTCTAGTGGCTGCAAAACTCGATAAGAAAGTTGCCAAAACAGCTGGCTTAATCACAGCCGCCCTGTTTTTTTCCTTCCTTCCATCAGCCGTTGTGGATGCGTTGGGAACCTTTTTTCCAACCTTTCGCAAAAACTGGGCTTTCCGTTCGGCGGAGACACTGATGCAGCTAAACTCTATAGTGAATCCATGTATTTACTGCTATAGAGACCGCCGCTTTAGGAATGCCCTGCTAGGGCTTTTGCGATTACGGAAACCTCAAGCCACCCCACCGGCAGACGGTGCCGAGCGATTTGTAAGGCAAAAAAAGCAGTTGGGTTTCCTGGAAGATGTCGCAGAACAGCAAAACGTCGAAAACCATAAGGCTCGCTTTGCAAGAGCAGCATCTTACCATCAAGCCTTGTTTTTAGATGATGCTCCTCGAAATTCCCTTCCAAGGATGTTGAAGAGCCGATCAATGTCAGCTCCATCGCTTGGTACAGGAAACAGCTTCTGACATGGTTCACAAAAGAAGCAGCCAACGTCTCCCAATGTGGCCACAGTTACAACAATCCATGACACAAGACGAAGCCAGTGTCAAGTGGGAAAAAGTACGTCCAATTTGGAAAACCTGACGTTGTAGAGCTGCAGTCAGAGGAACGAAGATCTGGTGAAATAAAGTTGAGAAGATCCATGTCAGCTCCATCGCTTGATTAAGTTAACAGCTCCTGTCAAGATTCGCAGCTGCTTACAACAACTACAGCTATCCACACTGGATGCCGCCAACTCAAACAAACGGAAATCTAATACTAATTTAAGGAAAGATATCAAGATGGTTCAAGGTACAACAGACAGGCTCTTCCGTGATATAGAAGAATCGCCTACGTCAATGAAAACGGATCATTGCGCCTTCACAAACTCTTCCAACCGTTGTCAGAAGAAACAGGATAGCATTGTTGGGAGACGTAAATCAGCACCATGCTACTCAATAAACCAAGTGGCCAGTTTTGAAATCTCGAAAGATTCCGGATTTGGAGAGTAACATGTCAGATGTAGAGTAGATAATAACATAATTATAGAAACTGAAGGAAATCCAGCTTTCTAAAAAGGTTTTATTAAGAGGAGTGGAAATTAATTTGATCTTGACAGATCACTCCTCAGCTGCCCGAGCGACTTTTATCACGTGAAAACCACGTGAAAGTCACGTGCAACAACTTGCACACAGCTTTACTTTTTAATCATGTTAATTGCTGAATTGCCTTGGAATTACTGTTGCCTCATTATATTAGAAATATGCTTGGTAACCCCCACTTTTCTTTTGCATTCCAACAGCCCTTTCTAAGATATACATTTTCCACCTAGTCATAAACGGCACAATAATACCTTTGTGTTATTACTAAAAGAAACGATTACTGCTCTTACAATAATGTCCTAAGCAAAGTGTTTTCAATTTTTCAAGGTGCAGGTTCATTTTTTTTGTTTGCTTGTTGGCTAGAAACCCTTGAATTTTAACAAGAATTTTGTGCTATCGACTATAGTGAAATTTATTAGTCAGTAGCTACGAGATTAATAGCATTAGCTAATTGTTAAAATATCGGGCTTGAAAAGTGGAGCTCCATCTCAAAAGAACTTGTAATATATTTTTTGAAACATTGCGCAGTTGCGCATTAGATCTAGTACATCAAGAAAATACAAGGTGACCATGCCTGTTTTCACGCCTTTGAAGTTTATAACCACTTTGCTAACTTGTGAAAGAAATATTTACAAAACCCAGTCTTGAGAAAGAGTCACTGATTGCTTCCAGGAAATTACTCTTGGCAATAATCATAATCGTACGTTTCTTTGTTGCAGACCTCAAACGTCCGCAACAGGAAGTGATGACGTCATGATTGCCAAATGGCGGCCATCTTGAATTTCTAGAAGTTCACGAAAGCACTGAAATTGTAAGCGAAAAGGAATCAAAACCAATAAAGGAACACTGATATCAACTAAAAACACAAAAGTTTCAAAAAGAAAAGTAATTTTTCTTCAGTTTGAAGGGTATTTTCTATTTTCTGAAAAAAACTTCCCGTCAAAATTGGTTGCCAGGGTAACATCAACGTCAATCAACATCAACCGACCACGTCAATTTTTTCCCAGCTAAATGTCTGAAAAAGTCCTTAAGTTTCAGGGCGTTTTCTGAAATATAAGAAAAGTTATTTACGCTCAAAGTCGCCTTAAAATTATGTGCGAACGTAAAATATGTTGAAGAAATCTAGTCCATTAAGTTCTTTTATTGTCTTATTACACTCGGTAAGCAAAGAAAATGATCTCCTTTGTTGTAGCGTTGGAAATAAGTGAAATATTAGTATTACTCATTCAAAAGCATCAAATTGTTACAGTAAAATGCAACAAAAAAGCTAAACAACAAAAAGATTTTCCGCTATCACTATCCAGATAGACTTTTTTCGCCAGCAAGTTAGCATCGCTTATCGTATATCAAAGAACATTTTCGATGTCATTATACGCTGCAATTGACTTACAGAGCCGCCAACTCTTCCTCTAAAATCAGGTCCGTATTCATTTGCCCAGAAAGACCAGCTTTCGTGTGGGACTTAAATGAAATCATAATTCCTTGGATCTTGGTCCCCATTGCACCCATTGCTTCTCTTGTTAGAATTCTTTTAAACGCATTAGTAATCATTGCTATAAAGCGGAAGAAGGAATTACAAAGAATCTCCCATATTCTATTGTCGAGTCTCGCCGTTACGGACCTTCTAGTGGGCGCTATAAACATGTTGTTATCTTCGCTGTTGAAGTGTTTTAAAATCGCCCTTCAAAAGGTTTATAGTGTTTGTATTATAGACTTTGTCAATGTGCATTTGATGTTTTTGATTTTCGCCTCCTCGCTGTACCATTTGATTTTGATTGCTTGGAAAAAGTTATGTGGAGATCCAAAAATTGATGGACTATAGGAGGATAGGAGCGCTGCGCGCTCGTTCGGTTTTGAAATCACGCGTATGATTTGAGACCAAATTGCGCTGCACTCAGTTCAATTACCATTATTAACCAAGGCGCATTCCCTCCAAAAATTCACACTCTAGAATTGCCAGTTGCTCCGTGTTACGCGGGCCCGTTGACGATGTCGTAAAGAGAGATTACATCTCTTCTTCCTCGTTTATGTTCAACAATTGTGGATGACTTTGTCAAGTCTTCATGGTTGGCTTGCCGTTCGAAGCACTCGATTTGCTTCCATAGGAGCTCCTTCACCGGCTTAAATTTGTCTTCCTTTTGTTTTTGGTGTTGGAAGGGGAGGGGGTTGAAAATAATTCCTTTTTTGTGCTTTCAGTTTGGGCGTCGATGTTTTCCTAACACATTCATAACTCACCAGTCCTATCAAGAACTTTAAAAACTGCAACCTCTAAAGGTGTTTTTAAAATTGGTAGCATGCAATGAGAGACGTTTTGACTGTTAAACATGTTTTTCTACGTTTAATAGTGTTGGCAGTGTTGCTGATTATAATTTAAGAATTAATTTTCTTGTGGTTCCATTTGTCGAAATATTACATATACACTGCGCGTGCGCACTTGATTTGGTGTTGGAAGCTCACACTAAAACGAATATATCAATTTCATATTTTCAAATAATAACTGATGGAACGGGCCTTATATAACCGATTGCACAGACGTACAATCAGTCATCCTCTTCTTCTTGAAATTGAAAAACAAATTCTCTTGAAAACGGCTGAATAGTGGCCACTGAAAATCATTACTAACTGAACAATTGACTTTAAGGCCGTTTGATTCCGGATGAACATCTCTGGGAAACCATCGATTGTTTTTCGGTGGTTGCAATCATTATTCCACAATTTACAAAGTTATCAACATTTTTTTGTAACGATTTTCCCACATAGACGCGGATTTGATGACAAAAGGCAGTTTTTGACAAAGCGCAAAGCAATAATTTTGACTAATTAGTGTCGCTGAAATCTCCCCTTCTAGCTCTGAACCCTTTGTTTTGCGGATAATCAATCCATTGGTGAGTTTTGCTTTTTTGTGTTTTGGTTTAAGTTTCCAGCTGTTAGATAAGCTTTTTTCTCAGTACTTGCCTTCTTAAAGAATAGTACTAACTGAAAATGTTAATATAAGGCAGCCAGATTTTTAACTCACTTGGTCACTGCGAGCACACTTACCTCGCCTACCAAGCCGTACAATAGCCCAAGTACCGAAAGATTTTATTCTCTTGTCACTGATCTAGACAGTTTTTTTTTGGAACGACTTATTATCGCTTACATTATATCAAAGTTCTAACGTCTTCGGGATCATCATACTCTGCAATGGACTTACATAGCGCAACAACAGCCGCCAACTCTTCCTCTGAAATCAGGTCAGTATTCCTTTGCCCAGAGAAACCGAATTTCGTGTGGGATTTAACTGAAACTACAATTCCTTGGATTTTAGTCGCTGTCGTATCCATTAGTTCTCCTGCTATAATTCTTTTGAACGCATCAGTGATCATTGCTGTAATACAAAGGAAAGAATTACAAAGAATCTCCTACATTCTGCTGTCGAGTCTCGCCGTTACGGACCTTCTAATAGGCCTTATAAACATGCCGTTATCTGCTACTGTTGACGTGTTAATCGCCCTTCAAAAGGTTCATGATGTTTGTATGATAGACTCTGTCAATGTTCATTTCATGTTTTTCATTTTCGCCTCCTCGCTGTACCATTTGACTTTGATTGCTTGGGAAAGGTATGTGGCGATCCAAAAATGGATGGACTATAGGACCATTTTAACAAGAAGCCGTGTGAATAAACTGGCGATAGGAGCTTGGTTTGCAGCTCTGTTGACAACTCTTCCAGGAATACTACTGGAAGCACTCGGCGCGGACCCTAAGTTCAAGGTAGTGTGGTTGAACATTAAGATTGCTTTAGGAATTGCTACATCAATACTTACTGTGTATTTCTATATTATGGTTTACCTTGGAGTACGCAAACGAAACCTGAGTGTCATCAGCCAAGCCAGCTCTCAAGTGGCGGTAAAACTCGAGAACAAAGTTGCTTTGACAAGTGGCTTAATCACAGCTGCCCCGTTTTTTTCCTTCCTTCCATCAGCCGTTGTGGATGCGTTGGGAACCTTTTTTCCAACCTTTCGCAAAAACTGGGCTTTCCGTTCGGCGGAGACACTGATGCAGCTAAACTCTATAGTGAATCCATGTATTTACTGCTATAGAGACCGCCGCTTTAGGAATGCCCTGTTAGAGCTTTTACGATTACGGAAACCTGAAACCTCACCGGCAGACGGTGCCGAGCGATTTGGAAGGCGAAAAAAGCAGTTGAATTCCCTGAAAGATGTCGCTGAACAGCTAAGCATCGAAAACTATCCGGCTCGTTTGGCAAGATCACCTTCCTGCAATGCAACCATGGTTTTAGATTACGCTCCTGGAATTGTTCTTGGAAGGATGTTGAAAAGATCCATGTCAGCTCCATCGCTTGTTGAAGGCAGCAGCTTCTGCCGTGGTTCACAACATCATCAGCGGACGTGTCACAATGTGGCCACAGTTGCAACAATCCATAACGCAAGAAGAAGCCAGTGTCAAGTGGGAAAATGTACGTCCAAATTTGGAAAACGTGACGTTGCAGAGCCGCAGTCAGAGGAACGAAGGTCTGGTGAAATAAAGTTGAAAAGATCCTTGTCAGCTCCATCGCTTGCTGAACGCAACAGCTCATGTCAAGATTTACAGTTGCTTACAACAACTAAAACAACCCATACAGGATGCTGCCAACTCAAAAAACAATCTAATCCTGATTTACGGAAAGAAATGAAGGCGGTTCAAAGTACAACAGACACGCTCTTCTGTGGCAAAACAGAATCGCCTAACTCAATGAAAACGGATCATTGTGCCTTCACGAACTCTTCGAACCGTTGTCAGAGGGAACAGGAGAGCATTGTTCGGAGATATAAATCAGCACCATGCTACTCAATAAACCAAGTGGACAGTCAGTTTGAGTAGATTATAACATTACTACAGAAGCTAAAGCAGATTCAGCTTTCTAAAAAGATTTTATTAAGTGAAATGGAAACAAGGGTCAACTTGACTCCTCCGTTGCAGTTTCTATCGATTATTTTGTTTGCAAGACACAACTCCCTTCGTGTGTATCGAAGTGAGTTTGTTTCCTGGCACTCCTGCAATAGCCTGCTGGTGATCACGTGAAAATCACGTGTAAGTCACGAGGTAGAAGTCGCACGTGTACAGCTTTACTCTTTTATTGCATGAAGGCCTTAGAACTGAAGGTGTCGTCAAGTACTGTACGTAAAACCATAGATAATGTGCCTTGAGATTAAGCTCTCGTGCTCTGCTGTTGATCACTCAAAGTGGGACACTACAATGTAATACGTTCTAGACGATTAAACAAAGTGACATATTTTGCTTGTTCTCCTGTCCCTGTATGCTAAAGTGAAGCAGTAGTGGAAATCTAAACTAGCTTAATAGTTGTTTCCTTGTTGTTTGTTCGTGGGGGTTCTGCGTTGTGTTTCAGAATTTCATTGTGGGCCGACTGGCTTTTTGATCGCCAATCACGGTTTCTGTTTTGTTTCTTTATAACATTATAAGAAATTACTAAATTATTTTGTAGAAATTACTTTGGACAAATGGTAGGGAACGAACAACCTTTTTGTGGTTTTAAAATGCATACACTGCATTTCTTGAACTATGGGTCCTCTCTCGAATTAACCCCCCTTGGAACGATCAATTGTCAAAACTTTAAGCTCTAGTTTATTGATTTTGAAAGGGACAAGAAACGAACGAAAATTAAATGTCTTTCTCATGATTGTTCCACTGTTAACAAAACACATTTCGGGCAGTTTCATTGCTCTTCTTCAGCCAGCAAAAAAAGCAAATGTAGCCACACTTTAGACACATTGTGAAGATTGTATGAAGAGATAAATCATTGTAATATTTTTTTGGCCGCAAAATACTCCCCAAGACGTATCCAATCTCGTATCCCGAGTCCTCAGGCTCTTTGGTTAGCGGTTGATCGCCAGGAGAAACTCTGGGAAACTGGAATTTCATAACCGCAGGATTTCTGCGGTAAGACAATGCAAGTTGTTACAGGGCACCAAATTAAAAAATTTAAATAAAATTCCAGTTTCCCAGAGTCTCTCCTGGCGACCAACCGCTGGCCAAAGAGCATGGGACTCTGGGTACGGTCCTTTTCTCCATCGAAGTAGCTGTTTTGTATAAAGGCTGGTTTCCATATGATCGCAGATCGCAATAAGGTCTGCGATCGTCTGCGATCATATGGAAACTACTTCTGCGATCGTCTGCGATCCTGCGATCGTGATCGCAGAAGATAGAACCATGTTCTATCTAAAGGCTGGTTTCCATATGATCGCGGATCGCAGATCGCAGATCGCAAACAATCGCAATTGATCGCAGACGATCGCAGGAGATAGAACATGGTTCTATCTTCTGCGATCGGCTGCGATCACGATCGCAGGATCGCAGACGATCGCAGAAGTAGTTTCCATATGATCGCAGACGATCGCAGATCTTATTGCGATCTGCGATCCGCGATCATATGGAAATCAGCCTTTAGATAGAACATGGTTCTATCTTCTGCGATCACGATCGCAGGATTGCAGACGATCGCAGACCTTATTGCGATCTGCGATCTGCGATCCGCGATCCGCGATCATATGAAAACCAGCCTTAAGGGGCGCGATCCCTGACTTAACCTTTTGATTGTCCAGTGGAATAGTACTTTCCACTTCCAAGAACGGGAAATCCTACTCGAGAGATGATACTGCATCATAATGATTTTTTCTGAAACAAGATGCCTATACTGGCATTTACGCGAGATGCTGGGGCTAATTCATTTATTCCAACTGTATGCTTCGCCGATTGATAAATCTATCCTTGCTAATGGAATATTTTGAGTCACGAAGATCGCGTTATGTTGTTTCCCTTGTGTTACGCTACAAAGGGTCTCACCGGAAATATCGGAAATTCCATTACGATAACGTCGGTAAGCTTCTCAATGACCTCTTCTTAGTCTCCAATCGTGGTTCGGGACTTTCAAACAAAGCACGATTCCTTAGCCAAAAACTCTCCAATTTCCACCGTTTTAAATCTCGAGTGCTTCTTAGAAGTTATTCTTTCGATTTACCACTTCAAAATGGTAAAATTTCCGTTTGAAAACGGCACACTTGGGTCCACAACATGTAAACAATATGGCGCCACAATTTAATCCAGTTTTATTGAAGAAATCAAATGATGCGTTGACGTCACACAGGTAGGGGTGAGTGGGTCCCCTCCCTCGCGATATAAGCGACAAGAATGGATTTTGATTAGCCTGCTTCTGTTGAAGACAATCAGAACAATACATCCCGAGTAGGAGAGGGGAGGGTTTAATGAATAAATTAATGTACAGATTTGTGGCTACGAGGAAGAAAAAAAAAAAGAAACCGACCCGTTTTTAGACACGGTATGCCCCTTCAGGGCATCCCGCGTAAAAATTTCAATCTCGCAGAAATTGCTGTATCCGGAAAAAAATAGACTACTTCACTGAAGAGATTCCCATGTCAGTGTCATCGGGTTTTACTTATGAAGTTATGTTTTTGGATAAAAGTAGGAAATACGAACGATCACCTGATCTGCTGAAAAAATATGAAACCCGGTGATTTCCGGAAATATAAATTATAAATCTTACTATCCCAAAGGGTCCACAAGAAATTCGATGTCACAAGCTCCTAAAAAATCGTCAAGTAAACTCCAAAAACAATCCATGCTAAAAGGCGATGCTGAGTTCAGTTTTTTTTTCCTTTTTTTTTTTTTAGCGAGCTTTTCTTGTGGTAACTTTTTTATTGCGATAAATTAGGGAATGAATATTTCTTGTTAATTCATGACCAATTACAGTTTGACTTTGGTGATTTCAAAGTAACGTCGACTACGGATATTTGTTCGGTTGGGTAAAAATCAAAACAACTTTATTATAGTTTTTCACGCCCGAGAAATTTAAGTCTTTTTTTTTTTTCGACTATCTGTAAATAAAAGTACGATCACAGGAAAATTGCAATATTTCTACATGGCAAAACTCAACGACATCCCACTAAAAACGTCAATTATATCACGAAATAACATTGGTGCCAAAATTTATTGCTGTGCTGGATTAATAGAGCATTACCGTGGATAATGACGCTAGGGTAATCAATTTTAAGCGATCGCAATTCAGAATTCAAGTTCAATTAAAAAAGAAAATACCTTGCGAAATGTTCAACAGTTTATAAGATGAGTTCGGTGGAGAAAAGAAAACAAATATCGTTTAGCCAATAGAAAGCATTTATTGAGACTTCGGCCACAAAAGGTTTAATATGTGGTAATTTCCGTATATCAACAACATTGCAATTTATATTTCGGCTATTTATGACCGAACGATTAGACTATAGTCTTTGTGGAAGACTGTTAGCCGCTAAATCCCACGGTATTCTTTTTAATGGCTTGTAATTCAGTTCGTGTTAAGTTGTTAGGAGTTGGAAGTTATTGCTTTTCTTGCTTTCAGTTTGGCGTCAATGATTTCTCCAAAATCTCCTAGACCATCCATGTAACAGTCCTAAATAACTTTGTAAACTGCAACTTTTAAAGATGTTAATTGGCTGCATGTTATCATAGGCGTTTTATCTTCTAAACATCTGTTTTGCTGCTTTTTTTATTTTTTCGCTATTGTTGCGGATTATAATCCACGGCTTAATAGTTTCTCGCGCTTCCATTGGTCGAAATGTGTATTGCGTGCGCACTTGCTTTGGGCTTGGTATCCTTAAACATGAAAATTTGGCATTGGAACTGCCCACACTGAATACAAATATTTAAATTTTCAGATAACTGATACGACGAACCGTACTGATAAAATGATTTCAATTTGATAGACGTTCACTTATCCCCTTTTTCCTGAAATAATGACTGAAATTAATAAAAAATCTTTGCTCGCAAACGGCGGAGTTGAGCCCATTGTGAAAACAAAAACTGTTAAGCGTTCCTTTGGTTTTCGATTAATATTCTAGGAAACCCATTGGTTGTTGAACGGGAGTTTTAATCAATGCCTGTTGTGTTATTTACAGAGATGTCAGTAATACTTCGCAAAGGTTTAACTACATAGATGCATATTTGATGACAAAAGGCAGTGTTTGGCAAACCGCGATAAAATAATTCTGACTAACTAGTTTGGCTGAAATCTTCGTTCTTGCGCCGAACTCTTTGTTTTGCGGACAATCAATCCATTGGTGAGTTTTGCGCTTTTCTTGTATTTTGGTTTCAGTTTCCAGCTGTTAGCTAGGTTTCTTTGTCACTGCTTCTCTTGTTAAAAGTCATTACTAATTAAACATGTTAATATAAGGCAGCCAGATTTTTAACTCATTCGATCACTGCACGAAAGCAGTCAGTCTTAGTTCGCCAACCAAGCGATACACTTTCCCAAGTAACGAGTTCAGAGATCTTCTCTTGTCGCTAAGCTAGACACAGTTTTTTTGGCAAGGAATAAGCAACGCTAACATTATATCAAACAGCGTTCCGATGTCATCATACTCTGCAATGGACTTACACAGCGCAAAAACAGCCGCCAACTCTTCCTCTGAAATCAGGTCTGTGTTCATTTGCCCAGAAAAACCAAATTTCGTATGGGATTTAACTGAAAATACAATTCCTTGGATTTTAGTCGCTGTGGTATTTATTAGTCCTCCTGTAACAATTCTTTTGAACGCATCAGTGATCACTGCTGTTAAACGAAGGAAAACATTGCAAAGAGTCTCCTACATTATGCTGTCGAGTCTCGCCGTTACGGACCTTCTAGTAGGCGTTATAATCATGCCATTATCTGCCACTGTTGATGTGTTAATCGCCCTTCAAAAGGTTCATGGTGTTTGTATGATAGACTTTGCCAATGTGCATTTGATGTTTTTTATTTTTGCCTCCTCGCTGCACCATTTGACTTTGATTGCTTGGGAAAGGTATGTGGCGATCCAAAAATGGATGAACTACCGGACCATTGTAACAAGAAGCCGTGTGAAAAAACTGGCGATAGGAGCTTGGTTTGTAGCTCTGTTGACAACGCTTCCAGGAGTACTACTGGAAGCAATCGGCACAGACCCTAAGTTCGAGGTAGTGTGGTTGAACATTAAGGTTGTTTCAGGAACTGCTGCATTGATGTTTATTGTTTATTTCTACATCATGGTGAAAACTGGGGTACGTAAACGTCAACTAAGCAAAATCAGCCAAGTCAGTTCTCTAGTGGAGGTAAAACTTGAAAACAAAGTTGCCAAGAAAACTGGCTTAATCACAGCTGCCCTGTTTATTTCCTTCCTTCCAATAATGGTTGTGGGTGCCTTGGGAAACTTTTTTCCAACCTTTCGCAAAAACTGGGCTTTCCGTTCGGCGGAGACACTGATGCAGTTAACCTCTATAGTGAATCCATGTATTTACTGCTATAGAGACCGCCGCTTTAGGAATGCCCTGCTAGAGCTTTTACGATTACGGAAACCTCAAGCCACCCCACCGGCAGACGGTGCCGAGCGATTTGTAAGGCGAAAAAAGCAGTTGGGTTTCGTGAAAGTCGCAGAACAGCAAAACGTCGAAAACCATAAGGCTCGCTTTGCAAGGGCAGCATCTTACCATCAAGCTTTGGTTTTAGATGGTGCTACTCGAAATTCCCTTCCAAGGATGTTGAAACTGAGCCGATCAATGTCAGCTCCATCGCTTGGTAGAGGAAACAGCTTGTGCCACGGTTCACAACAGAAACAACCAACGTGTCCCAATGTGACCACAACTGCAACAATCCATAACGCAACGCAAAGCCAGTGTCAAGTGGGAAAAAGTGCGTCCAATCTGGAAAACCTGTCGTTGTAGAACTGCAGTCAGAGAAACGAAGATCTGGTGAAAAAACGTTGAGAAGATCCATGTCAGCTCCATCGCTTGATTAAGTTAACAGCTTCTGTCAAGATTCGCAGCGGCTTACAACAACTACAGCTATCCACACTGGATGCGGCTAACTCAAAAAACGGAAATCGTATCCTGATTTACTAAAAGAGATCAAGATGGTTGAAGGTACAACAGACAGGCTCTTCCGTGATATAGCAGGATCACCGTAGTCAGTGAAAACGGATCATTGTGCCTTCACGAACTCTTCCAACCGTCGTCAGAAGAAACAGGAGAGCATTGTTCGGAGATGTAAATCAGCACCATGTTACTCAACAAACCAAGTGGCCAGTTTTTAAATCTCGAAAGATTCCGGATTTGGAGAGTAACATGTCAGATGTAGTGTAGATGATAACATAATGACAGAAAGTGAAGGAAATCCAGCTTTGTAAAAAGATTTTATAAAGAGGAGTGGAAATTAATTTGAACTTGACAGATCACTTCTCAGCTGCCGGTGCGACTTTGATCACGTGAAAACCACGTACAAGTCGCGTGCAACTAGTTGCACACAGCTTTACTTTTTAATCATGTTAATTGCTGAATTGCCTTAAAATCATTGTGTTGCCTTATTATAGGCTGGTTTCCATATGATCGCGGATCGCAATAAGGTCTGCCATCGTCTGCGATCATATGGAAACATACTTCTGCGATCGTGATCGGAGACGATCGCAGAAGATTTTTTTTTTTTTTTTTTATTGTTTGCAAAATCACATTACTTACAGTACGGGCTAAATATATCACTAGACAATACAGTATTCTACCTACAATACATGCTTACTGGTTACTTACGCTACTGAACAAAACAGGACTCTACTTACAATTCAATACAGATAGCCTTAAACATAACAGTAACTAGATTACTTACAAACTGCGGGTTACACGCTACTAAAAAAAAACAAAACAGGAAAGCAGTAAGAAAAGGATGAAATTTTGTCACTGGAAGAAAAAAAAATTGTGCGTTTTCGTTAATTTAAATTAATTTTAAATTTCCCATTTTTCAACTTTCCATTGTAAGATTAGCGCTGACTTCAATTCTAGAATATTTGGAGGTTTTTCTAACATTTTACATGAGTAGTAATATTTCTGAGTTTGTACAGTAAGGATCTGGAATTTTCCGCATTAATTTTGAGTTAGTATTCGGTTAGTATAGGTACTGTTGTTTAGATGGAAAAAAATTTACTTTGAGCTTATTATTAAACCATGTTAAGGCTTCTTGAAAGAGTTTTTGGCCTGCAGGGCACTCCAGAAATGCATGTTCCAAGGAATCAGCTGAATTACAGAAAAAACACTCCTCATTATCTGCTATTTTAAATCGTTTGAGCTCTTTTTTGGTCACTAAAATACGGTGTAACATTTTAAAGGAGAATTGTCTCAGTTTGTTGTTAGTAGAGAGGCGAGGTATATTTTGGAATAATTTTTGCTATTTACATTCTATATCAGGGTATTGTCTGGCCCAAGTTTTTATGGCTGTTGGTGTAACTTCTGCTTTTTCTTGAAAGAGATGATAATAGTCTTTACATTTCATTTTTGAAAGTTTAATCGATTTGTCCCTAGATAAGTCAAATGTATCACAATCATCGAGAATAAAGTTCATAGGTCTGGGTGTAGAAGCTGCCTTTGATTTGAGGTTTGCTGGAATTGATGCAAGGATTTGAAAATAGTTTAGAAAATTAATTTTTATTTTGTACTTGCGATTAAATTCTTCATAAGTTAAGAATTTTCCATTTTCATTCAGAATGTCTTGAATGTAGTAAATTCCATTTTCGGTCCAACTTTTCCAGAACAGCGATTTACCTTCAATAGTTATGTCTTGATTGTTCCATAAAACAAGGTCACTTTTGTATTTATCTTGGCGATTTAGACGTAATTCCTTAAAGTACTCTAGCATTTCTAAGTAGAAAGACGGTAAATTTTTGTTTAGTTTCTTTATATGATAATTACACTTGAGCAAGAAGTTAAGAGCTCCATATTTTTCAAAAAAAGCCTTTGGAATAGCTGTCCATGCATCGGTAGTTGGACTGTTAAGCAGTCTACCAATCCAACTCAAGCGGAGTGCTTTAACTGTCGTTGCAAAATTTGGAAAGTTCAGGCCACCTTTACTTGTTTCTTGAAAAAGAACTTCCCTTTTTATTTTATCTTTTTTGTTTTTCCATAAAAAATTAAAGAGCTTGGTTTGGACTCTTTTAATAACTTCTTGAGGAACAGTCAACATTGAGGCTGCATACACCAATTTAGAGACTCCTAGAGTTTTAGCAAGCAGGGTTCTTCCCATAAGTGTAAGGTCGCGAGACAACCAGATATTTAATTTAGTTTCCATCTTTTGAATTTTTAGATAAAAATTCAAATTGTTATTTTTGTCTCTATCGTTTGAAAGATAGGTTCCTAGGGTCTTAATTGGGTCCGCTGGAACATCTATCTCTAAGGGTTTGGTTTTGTTGTTTTTCAAAGAGCCTATCCACATAGCCTTTGTCTTTTTGCTGTTTAGCTTTAAACCTGAAATTTCACCAAAGCTCCCCAAAACTGACATACTTCCACGTAATGACATCGTGTCCTTACATATTAATGTAGTGTCTTCAGCGAACTGGCTTAGCTTAGCTTCAATGGAATTAGGTAGTTCAATACCTGTTATTTCCGGATTTTGTCGTATTTTTTGTGCAAGAAGTTCTACACATAGGACGAATAATAGAGGGCTCAGCGGGCATCCTTGCCTTACGCCCCTTGATATATATACTCGAAAATAATTAGTCATGTATCCGCCGTTTATAGCTCCGCTTTCAACATCGCTATAGAGTACTGAAATCCATTTTTGAATGTTCGGGCCAAAATTGAAGAATCTTAAGGTGTGATGGATAAAAGGCCATTCTAATGTATCAAAGGCTTTTTCGAAGTCTATAAAGAGTAGTATTCCTGGGACTTTGTTTAATTCGGTAAGTTCCATAAGGTCATTTAAAAGCCTCACATTTTGACCGATGTATCGTCCTTTTACGAACCCTGTTTGGTCCGAATGAATCAGTTTGGGCATCTTCGTCTCTATTCTTTTTGCAATAGCTCTAGCCAATATTTTATAGTCAACATTAAGCAATGTTATTGGACGCCAGTTGCTTAAAACCATAAGATTGTTTTCATCTTTTGGTATTAGCGAAATAATTCCTCTTCTCTGAGATATAGACAGTTTGCCTGTTTGAAAGGCTTCGTTGAAAGAGTCGAGGAGGTTCCTCAATAGCAATTCGAAGAAGATTTCATAAAATTCTTTCGTGAAACCGTCATCACCTGGAGTTTTGTCAGGTTGGAAACCTTTTAAGGCATTCAGTAGTTCATCTTTTGTCAGTTCTTGCTCAAGTTCGCTTGCTTCGTCTTGAGCTAGTTTTGGATTTTGTAAATCAGAGGAGAAGCGGGCAAAGTTGTCGTCGAAATTATTGTTCTCGTCTTGTGGGATTCTAGCAGTCAGGAAGTTTTTGTAATAGTTTTCTATTTCTTCATTTATCATGCTTAAATCCGTGATTATTTCTCCGTCTATTGTTTTAAGCTGGGTTATAATCTTTTTCTCATAATTCCGTTTTTCCAAGTTAAAAAAGTGTTTCGTTGGTTTTTCACCATTCTCAATCCATCTTATTTTTGATCTGAACATCGCCTCCTTTCCCTTTGTATGATAAATTTCGGACAGGTCTTTTTTAAGGTTCTCGTACTCCGTTAGAATATCATCGTCTAGATTTTGATTATTACAAATTTCCTTATCTAGCTCTTCTAACTTACGTTGGATGGCTGTTTCACGGTTTCTCAAATTGAACCTTTTCTTCTTGGAGAAGACAATTGTCATACTTCTTATTTCCATTTTTACCAATTCCCAATACAGTTGACGGCTTTCAATTTCTTTGTATTTCTCTTGAATAGAAGAGTAATTGTTTTTAATTAAATTTATATATTCGTCGTCTTTCAGTAGTGTGTTGTTAAATTTCCATGTACCCGGTCAACGTTTAAATGTTTGATCGATTTCAAGGCTAAGAAAGACAGCTTTATGATCGGGAGCAATTGAGGATCGTGTTTCCGTTTTCTTTACCTTGTTGATTAATTGTTTTGCAATTATGAAGTAATCTATTCTAGACTTTAATTTTTGACTCTTGGTTTCATAAGTATATGTTTTTGTGTTTGGGTGAAGTGTTCTGTAAACATCAACCAAGTTAAGTTCCGCCATCAAACTCACTAAACCATTCCTATAAATTGTTTCTTTCCATGGAAGGCCACCACTTTTGTCTAGGTGGCTAAGCGTTGTATTCCAATCTCCTACCATAATGACCCTAGAAACACAGGTTTTAGTTACCAAAAGGTGGGTAATTTTTTGCAGAAATGGAACTGATTTGCAGGCGACAATCCGTTGGTGCATAAATATTGACTAATGATAATTCCTCTGTTGTTAATTTCAAATTAGCAAAGATATACCGCCCTTCTTCATCATTTTCTATGGTTTCTAAGGGAAAGCCGTTTGGTTTCACTAATATACATACACCTCTGGAGTGCTCTGAGCCGTGAGAAAATAATATCTGTCCACCCCATTCAGCACGCCAAATAGTTTCGTCTTCTGTCTTTGAGAATGTTTCTTGAAGGCAAAAAATTGAAGCTTTTTGTTTTTTCAGATAACAGAATATAGCTCTTCTTTTTTCTGCTTTACGAAGGCCACGCACATTCAGTGACAAAATCTTCAAGTTAGACATTGTTTGTACAAAACAGTAAGAAACAAAATTCGAGCATAAATTAAGCTAAAGAAAATTAGGCCCCCCAAAAAGGAAACAAAACACGGACTACAAAATAATTGACACTAAACTAAGGCTAATAACAAAAGGACACTAACGCTTAAATTACTCTTCTGGGATTTATCCGCGTTCGTCCGAAAGTGAAAAAAACAAGCTATGCAAAATCCTAAACCTCCATCCGTCATCGAAGCAAATGAAGCAAAATTTGTAATAATATCAGTTTTGTAACGTGATCGACGATCGAGAGGAAGAGAAAGATAAAGGCTGCGGGCATAATAAATAAACTAAGCTTAAGCTACATATGAAGTATAAACTATCAACGTAATCTGCTAAGGTCCGCCTCACACTTAATTTGAGTAACAGAGCTACCTTCAGGGTCTGTTTTCACATATATTGTGCCATCTAAAGTCCAGATTCTCCAGTTTTGACTTCCTTTTTTTTCTCTGACCTTTTTGAACAATTGTGATCTTAAGGCAGTCAAATTCTCGTTGACATAGATTCTGTGAGCTCCTTCGATAAAACCTTCGAAATTTGCCCTGCGTAGCTTTTTCCTGTTCTTGTATAATCTATTTCTACTGTAATAATTGGTAAACCGGACAATAATCGGCCTAGGCCGAGTATTACCTTTCTTCATCCGGTGTGCTATATCGATATCTTCAGGCTCTAGATTGACATTCAAGCGTTTAGCGAGGTTGAGCACGATTTCCTCTGTATCTTCTCTTTCCTGTTCGGGAATCCCGTATATTTCTAAGTTGAATTTTCTTGAATACTGTTCCAAGTTGTCGTGCATTTTTGTCGCTTCTTCCAATTTCTTCTCTAAAATATTTCCCTGCTCGACGCTTGACTGGAGCTTGTTTTCCAACTGGTCAACTTTCTTCTCTAGTTCGTTGTTTTTCTCGTTAACTGCCTTTATTGTATCTTTAAGCTTCTGGTTTTCTTTCTTCATGTCTTCCACGTCTGCTTGGGTGAATTGTATGCTCTTTTGAAGCTCTTCACAATGTGTCTTTAACGCTTTATGTTTATTAATGAGAAGATTTGTATTTGCTTCGATGCGTACCACAACCTCCCATATCGCTGCTAACGCTGGAACCTGAGGGTCGCTTCTTGATACGCCTACATTGCTCGCATCATCTACAACGTCCGCCATTTGTCGGGTGTTGCCAGCACGTTTTGCTTCTGGCGTTCCCTGCGAATTTTCGCTACTTAAACTGCTGATTTCTTCTCTTTTACGTCTACCGGTTTTCTTCTTCGTTCCCTGGTCTTTCCCGTCCATTTTTTTTATGGTTTTTACATGTCTGCTTCGAGACCCAGACGGAGCTTAGAAGTTTGCGTCCGTCGCCATTGCCGCTCGTCCCAGGATCGATCGCAGAAGATAGAACCGTGTTGTCTCCTGCGATCGTCTGCGATCCCCTGCGATCAATTGCGATTGTGCAATCATATGGAAACCAACGTTTTGCGATCCGCGATCGAAACACATCCCATAATATTTCGGGTTCTCTCCCACGATTCAACGCTCGCGTGTTCGATTGTAGGAACGGTCTACGTAGCAACACTCATTTCGTTGTCATTTCGAGGAATTTATGGAGGAAGTTCCTCGCTATGAATGTGTTTACCATCGCAGCAGCAAAGATTTTAAAGACAAGAACAAAAAGGCCAACTGTTGGGACAAAATCGGGCAGAAGTTTAATTTATCGGCCGGGGAAGCGGAGGCCAAATTTCGCAACATTACAACTGCATACGGTCGTTATCGAAGCCAAAACCGATGTCTTCGACGGTTTTGGAGCTGACGACGACTCGCTTCATGACAAACAGAAGAAGTAAATTTGCTTGCGGCAAATTTTCCGCTCTTCCACGTTCGCGATGTTGTTTGCTTTTCAGCCTACACGGGCGTGTATATTTGACATTTCCGCTGACCAAAACGTATGGCTACGGCCGGCTCTGCGATCGTTGCGATTATATGGAAACAGCCTTTTTTGCGATCGTCTGCGATTGTTTGTGATCTGCGATCTACGATCGTCTGCGATCATATGGAAACCAGCCTTATGTCAGAAATATGCTTGGTAACCCCCAATTTTCTTTTGCATTCCAACAGCCCTTTCTAAGATACTTTTTCCACCTAGTCATAAAAGCTGCAAGAAATGATTACTGCTATTACAATAATGTCTTAAGCGAAGTGTTTTTATTTTTTCGAGGTGCAGGTTCATTTTGTTTGTTTGCTTATTAGCTAGAAACCCTTGAATTTTAACAAGAATTAAGTTCTATCGACGATAGTGAAATTTCGTTAGCTAAGCTACGAGATTAATAGCATGAGCTAATTATTAAAATATCGGGCTTGAAAAGTGGAGCTCCATCGCAAAAGAACTTGTAGTAAATTTTTTTGAAACATTGCACAGTTTAAGCATTAGATCTAGTACATCAAGAAAATAGAAGGTGACCATGCCTGTTTTCACGCTTTTGAAGTTTATAACCACTTTACTAACTTGTGAAAGAAATATTTACAAACCCAGTCTTGAGAAAGAGTCACTGATTGCTTCCAGGAAATTACTCTTGGCAATAATCATAATCGTACGTTTCTTTGTTGCAGACCGCAACAGGAAGTGATGACGTCATGATTGCCAAATGGCAGCCATCTTGAATTTCTGGAAGTGCACGAAAGCACTGAAATTGTAAGCGAAAAGTAATCAAACCCAATAAAGGAACACTGATATCAACTAAAAATACAAAAGTTACAGAAAGAAAAGTAATTTTTCTTCAGTTTGTAGGGTATTTTCTATTTTCCGAAAAAAACGTCCCGTCAAAATTGGTTGCCAGGGTAACATCAACGTCAATCAACATCAACCGACCACGCCAATTTTTTTTCCAGATAAATGTCTGAAAAAGTCCTTAAGTTTCAGGGCGTTTTCTCAAATATTAAAAAAGTTATTGAGGTTCAAAGTCGCCGCGGGCAGAATTTCCCCACCCCCTCCTATCAAGATAAGATTAAGGGTCGAAAATGATGTGCGAACGTAAGATATGTTGAGCAATCTAGTCCATTAAGTTCTTTTATTGTCTTATTACACTCGGTAAGCAAAGAAGATGATCTCCTTTGTTGCAGTGTTGGAAATAAGTGAAATATTAGTATCACTCATTCAAAAGCATCAAATTGTTACAGTAAAATGCAACAAAAAAAACTAAAAAACAAAAAGATTTTCCGCTGTCACTATCCAGATAGACTTTTTTTTGCCAGCAAGTTAGCATTGCTTATCTTATAACAAAGAACATTTTCGATGTCATTATACGCTGCAATTGACTTACAGAGCCGCCAACTGTTCCTCTGAAATCAGGCCCATGTTCATTTTCCCAGAAAGACCAGCTTTCGAGTGGGACTTAAATGAAATTATAATTCCTTGGATCTTGGTCCCCATCGCACCCATTGCTTCTCTTGTTATAATTCTTTTGAACGCATTAGTAATCATTGCTATAAAGCGGAAGAAGGAATTACAAAGAATCTCCTACATTCTATTGTCGAGTCTTGCCGTACGGACCTTCTAGTGGGCGCTATAAACATGCCGTCATCTTCCACTGTTGAAGTGTTTTAAAATCGCCCTTCAAAAGGTTCATGGTGTTTGTATGATAGACTTTGTCAATGTGCATTTGATGTTTTTAATTTTCGCTTCCTCGCTGTACCATTCGACTTTGATTGCTTGGGAAAGGTATGTGGCGATCCAAAAATTGATGGACTATAGGAGCATTGTAAAAGGAAGCTGTGTCAAAAACCTGGCGATAGGAGCTTGGTTTGCAGCTCTATTGACAACGCTTCCAGGAATACTATTGGTAGCAATCGCTGTGGAACCTAAGTTCCAGTTATGGGTGAGAAAATTGTGATTGTTTTGGGAACTGCTGCATCAATACTTGCCGTATATTTCTATCATGGTGTACCTTGGAGTACGCAAATGTAAACTGAGTGAAATCAGCCAAGATGGTGCTCTACTAGCAGGAAAACTCGAAAACAAAGTTCCTTAGACAACTGGCTTAATCACAGCTGTCCTGTTTTTTTCTTTTGTTCCAGTTGCTATTGTGGGTTTTTTTGGAAACCGTTTCCCAACCTTTTGCAAAAACTGGGCTTTGCATTTGGCGGAGACACCGATGCAGCTAAACTCTATAGTAAATCCAATCATTTACTGGTATACACCTTATGCAAAAATGCCTGACATTTTAATATTCTTTTGTCTGCATTCAAATTAGCCTCACTAACCTCGTTCAAGGGAAAATATTCTATTGATTTTTCAACTCAAGAGCGAGGCTAGTAAGGCTAATTTGAATGCAAACAAAAGAATATTAAATTGTCAGCCATTTTTGCATAGGGTCTATAGAGACCGTCGCTTTAGGAATGCCCTGCTAGAGCTTTTACGATTTCGGAAACCTCAAGCCACCCCACCATCGTGCGAATTGCTAACAGCTGGTTAAGGAATGTAGTCATCAAATCTCAAGTGAGCGAGAGCCGATTGCTTGCTTAACCAAGGCGCATTCCCCAGAAAAACTCACACTCTAGAATTGCCAGTTGCTTCGTGTTACGCGGGCCCGTTGTCGATGTCGTAAAGAGAGATTACATCTCGTCTTCCTCGTTTATGTTCAACAATTGCGGATGCCTTTTTCAAGTCTTCATGGTTGGGTTGCCATTCGAAGCACTCGATTTGCTTCCATAGGAGCTTCTTCACCGGCTTAAATTTTTCTTCCTTTTTTTTTGGTGTTGGAGGGGGAGGGGTTGAAAATGATTCCTTTTTTGTGCTTTCAGTTTGGACGTCGATGTTTTCCTAACACATTCATAACTCACCCGTCCTGTAAAGAACTTTGAAAACTGCAACTTCTAAAGGTGTTTTTAGAATTGGTTGCATGCAATGAGAGACGTTTTGACTTTTTGACTGTTTTAAACATGTTTTTCTACGTTTAATAGTGTTGGCAGTGTTGCTGACTATAATTTAAGAATTACTTTTTCTTGCGGTTCCATTTGTCGAAATATTACATATACGCGTGCGCACTTGATTTGGTGTTGGAAGCGCACACTAAAACGAATAAATCAATTTCATATTTTTAAATAACTGATGGAACGGGCCTTATATAACCGATTGCACAGACGTACAATCAGTCATCCTCTTTTTCTTGAAACTGAAAAACAAATTCTCTTGAAAACGGCTGAATAGCGGCCACTGAAAATCATTACTAACTGAACAATTGACTTTAAGGCCGTTTGGTTCCGGATGAACATCTCTGGGAAACCATCTCGATTGCTTTTCGGTAGTTGTAATTATTGTTCCACAATTTACGAAGTTATCAACATTTTTTTGCAACGATTTTCCCACATAGATGCGGATTTGATGACAAAAGGCAGTTTTTGACAAAGGGCAAAGCAATAATTCTGACTATTTAATGTCGCTGAAATCTCCCCTTCTAGCTCTGAACCCTTTGTTTTGCGGATAATCAATCCATTGGCGAGTTTTGCTTTTTTGTATTTTAGTTTAAGTTTCCAGCTGTTAGATAAGCTTTTTTCTCAGTACTCGTCTTCTTAAAGAATAGTACTAACTGAAAATGTTAATATTAGACAGCCAGTTTTTTAACTCTCTTGATCACTGCGCGCACACTTAGCTCGCCTACCAAGCCGTACATTAGCCTAAGTACCGAAAGATTTTATTCTCTTGTCACTAATCTAGACAGTTTTTTTTGGAACGACTTATTATCGCTTACATTATATCAAAGTTCTAACGTCTTCGGGATCATCATACTCTGCAATGGACTTACATAGCGCAACAACAGCCGCCAACTCTTCCTCTGGAATAAGGTCAGTATTCCTTTGCCCAGAGAAACCGAATTTCGTGTGGGATTTAACTGACACTACAATTCTTTGGATTTTAGTCGCTGTCGTATCCATTAGTTCTCCTGCTATAATTCTTTTGAACGCATCAGTGATCATTGCTGTAATACAAAGGAAAGAATTACAAAGAATCTCCTACATTCTGCTGTCGAGTCTCGCCGTTACGGACCTTCTAGTAGGCGTTATAAACATGCCGTTATCTGCTACTGTTGACGTGTTAATCGCCCTTCAAAAGGTTCATGATGTTTGTATGATAGACTCTGTCAATGTTCATTTCATGTTTTTCATTTTCGCCTCCTCGCTGTACCATTTGACTTTGATTGCTTGGGAAAGGTATGTGGCGATCCAAAAATGGATGGACTATAGGACCATTTTAACAAGAAGCCGTGTGAATAAACTGGCGATAGGAGCTTGGTTTGCAGCTCTGTTGACAACTCTTCCAGGAATACTACTGGAAGCACTCGGCGCGGACCCTAAGTTCGAGGTAGTGTGGTTGAACGTTAAGATTGCTTTGGGAATTACTACATCAATACTTACTGTGTATTTCTATATTATGGTTTACCTTGGAGTACGCAAACGAAACCTGAGTGTCATCAGTCAAGCCAGCTCTCAAGTGGCGGTAAAACTCGAGAACAAAGTTGCTTTGACAAGTGGCTTAATCACAGCTGCCCCGTTTTTTTCCTTCCTTCCATCAGCCGTTGTGGATGCGTTGGGAACCTTTTTTCCAACCTTTCGCAAAAACTGGGCTTTCCGTTCGGCGGAGACACTGATGCAGCTAAACTCTATAGTGAATCCATGTATTTACTGCTATAGAGACCGCCGCTTTAGGAATGCCCTGTTAGAGCTTTTACGATTACGGAAACCTGAAACCTCACCGGCAGACGGTGCCGAGCGATTTTGAAGGCGAAAAAAGCAGTTGAATTCCCTGAAAGATGTCGCTGAACAGCTAAGCATCGAAAACTACCCGGCTCGTTTGGCAAGATCACCTTCCTGCTATGCAACCATGGTTTTAGATTACGCTCCTGGAATTGTTCTTGGAAGGATGTTGAAAAGATCCATGTCAGCTCCATCGCTTGTTGAAGGCAGCAGCTTCTGCCGTGGTTCACAACATCATCAGCGGACGTGTCACAATGTGGCCACAGTTGCAACAATCCATAACGCAAGACGAAGCCAGTGTCAAGTGGGAAAATGTACGTCCAAATTTGGAAAAAGTAACGTTGCAGAGCTGCAGTCAGAGGAACGAAGGTCTGGTGAAATAAAGTTGAAAAGATCCTTGTCAGCTCCATCGCTTGCTGAAGGCAACAGCTCATGTCAAGATTTACAGTTGCTTACAACAACTAAAACAACCCATACAGGATGCTGCCAACTCAAAAAACAATCTAATCATGATTTACGGAAAGAGATGAAGACGGTTCAAAGTACAACAGACACGCTCTTCTGTGGCAAAACAGAATCGCCTAACTCAATGAAAACGGATCATTGTGCCTTCACGAACTCTTCGAACCGTTGTCAGAGGGAACAGGAGAGCATTGTTCGGAGATATAAATCAGCACCATGCTACTCAATAAACCAAGTGGACAGTCAGTTTGAGTAGATTATAACATTACTACAGAAGCTAAAGCAGATTCAGCTTTCTAAAAAGATTTTATTAAGTGAAATGGAAACAAGGGTCAACTTGACTCCTCCGTTGCAGTTTCTATCGATTATTTTGTTTGCAAGACACAACTCCCTTCGTGTGTATCGAAGTGAGTTTGTTTCCTGGCACTCCTGCAATAGCCTGCTGGTGATCACGTGAAAATCACGTGTAAGTCACGAGGTAGAAGTCGCACGTGTACAGCTTTACTCTTTTATTGCATAAAGGCCTTAGAACTGAAGGTGTCGTCAAGCACTGTACTTAAAACCATAGATAATGTGCCTTGAGATTAAGCTCTCGTGCTCTGCTGTTGATCACTCAAAGTGGGACACTACAATGTAATACGTTCTAGACAATTAAACAAAGTGACATATTTTGCTTGTTCTCCTGTCCCTGTATGCTAAAGTGAAGCAGTAGTGGAAATCTAAACTAGCTTAATAGTTGTTTCCTTGTTGTTTGTTCGTGGGGGTTCTGCGTTGTGTTTCAGAATTTCATTGTGGGCCGACTGGCTTTTTGATCGCCAATCACGGTTTCTGTTTTGTTTCTTTATAACATTATAAGAAATTACTAAATTATTATGTAGAAATTGCTTTGGACAAATGGTAGGGAACGAACAACCTTTCTGTGGTTTTAAAATGCATACACTGCATTTCTTGAACTATGGGTCCTCTCTCGAATTAACCCCCCTTGGAACGATCAATTGTCAAAACTTTAAGCTCTAGTTTATTGATTTTGAAAGGGACAAGAAACGAACGAAAATTAAATGTCTTTCTCATGATTGTTCCACTGTTAACAAAACGCATTTCGGGCAGTTTCATTGCTCTTCTTCAGCCAGCAAAAAAAGCAAATGTAGCCACACTTTAGACACATTGTGAAGATTGTATGAAGAGATAAATCATTGTAATATTTTTTTGGCCGCAAAATACTCCCCAAGGCGTATCCAATCTCGTATCCTGAGTCCTCAGGCTCTTTGGTTAGCGGTTGATCGCCAGGAGAAACTCTGGGAAACTGGAATTTCATAACCGCAGGATTTCTGCGGTAAGACAATGCAAGTTGTTACAGGGCACCAAATCAAAAAATTTAAATAAAATTCCAGTTTCCCAGAGTCTCTCCTGGCGACCAACCGCTGGCCAAAGAGCCTGGGACTCTGGGTACGGTCCTTTTCTCCATCGAAGTAGCTGTTTTGTATCAAGGCTGGTTTCCATATGATCGCAGATCGCAATAAGGTCTGCGATCATCTGCGATCATATGGAAACTACTTCTGCGATCGTCTGCGATCCTGCGATCGTGATCGCAGAAGATAGAACCATGTTCTATCTAAAGGCTGGTTTCCATATGATCGCGGATCGCAGATCGCAGATCGCAGATCGCAAACAATCGCAATTGATCGCAGACGATCGCAGGAGATAGAACATGGTTCTATCTTCTGCGATCGGCTGCGATCACGATCGCAGGATCGCAGACGATCGCAGAAGTAGTTTCCATATGATCGCAGACGATCGCAGACCTTATTGCGATCTGCGATCCGCGATCATATGGAAACCAGCCTTAAGATAGAACATGGTTCTATCTTCTGCGATCACGATCGCAGGATTGCAGACGATCGCAGACCTTATTGCGATCTGCGATCCGCGATCTGCGATCATATGGAAACCAGCCTTAAGGGGCGCGATCCCTGACTTAACCTTTTGATTGTCCAGTGGAATAGTACTTTCCACTTCCAAGAACGGGAAATCCTACTCGAGAGATGATACTGCATCATAATGATTTTTTCTGAAACAAGATGCCTATACTGGCATTTACGCGAGATGCTGGGGCTAATTCATTTATTCCAACTGTATGCTTCGCCGATTGATAAATCTATCCTTGCTAATGGAATATTTTGAGTCACGAAGATCGCGTTATGTTGTTTCCCTTGTGTTACGCTACAAAGGGTCTCACCGGAAATATCGGAAATTCCATTACGATAACGTAAGCTTCTCAATGACCTCTTCTTAGTCTCCAATCGTGGTTCGGGACTGTCAAACAAAGCACGATTCCTTAGCCAAAAACTCTCCAATTTCCACCGTTTTAAATGTCGAGTGCTTCTTATAAGTTATTCTTTCGATTTACCACTTCAAAATGATGAAATTTCCGTTTGAAAACGGCACACTTGGGTCCACAACATGTAAACAATATGGCGCCACAATTTAATCCAGTTTTATTGAAGAAATCAAATGATGCGTTGACGTCACACAGGTAGGGGTGAGTGGGTCCCCTCCCTCGCGATATAAGCGACAAGAATGGATTTTGATTAGCCTGCTTCTGTTGAAGACAATCAGAACAATACATCCCGAGTAGGAGAGGGGAGGGTTTAATGAATAAATTAATGTACAGATTTGTGGCTACGAGGAAGAAAAAAAAAAAGAAACCGACCCGTTTTTAGACACGGTATGCCCCTTCAGGGCATCCCGCGTAAAAATTTCAATCTCGCAGAAATTGCTGTATCCGGAAAAAAATAGACTACTTCACTGAAGAGATTCCCATGTCAGTGTCATCGGGTTTTACTTATGAAGTTATGTTTTTGGATAAAAGTAGGAAATACGAACAATCACCTGATCTGCTGAAAAAATATTAAACCCGGCTATTTCCGGAAATATAAAATATAAATCTTACAATCCCAAAGGGTCCACAAGAAATTCGATGTCACAAGCTCCTAAAAAATCGTCAAGTAAAC
>NW_028145572.1:92500-180000 GCF_977016875.1 Pavona decussata
AGATAACCGACTGGTTACGAAAAGACAAAGGGAACTTCCTTCGCCAAAAATACCGTTCTTCCGTCAATCACATCTCCGAAGAAGAGGCAAAAGAAATACAACAATGTATGACAATATTTCAACAACAGTCTGTCGCTGATGAGGAAGAAATTTTAAAAGAAATAGCGGAGATGGAGTACGAAGAAATCCTGCCGAATTTCGACTTAAATTTGGACCTAATGTTTGATAAGTAAGAATGTGTTGCAACACCCATGACAAGGACCCTGTACTTTATGCAACATTTCTTTCATTTGGACACATAGTTAGCCAATTGCACATTTTTTGTAAATAGATTTTTATGAGTTTTTATTTTACCTGAATGTTTTCACCGATTTTACTTGGTGTAATGAGTGTCAAAACAACCGAGGTCGGCCCGTAAATATTTGTTATATTTCTTATTTGATGATTGTAGATACCTTAGGCGGAATGAATAATGGCCGTTCGCGACTGCTGTTATTGTTTGTGATGAATTAGTTATACAATAAAGATAGATATTTATCAACGACAAATTATGGTGGCCTTTGGTTATTTTCGGACTTTAGAGTAATTCTTCCGAAACCGCTTGTTTCAATCACCTTTCATTGTTGTCACCTTTACAAAAATAATGAACTTATAACCGAATGTGACGTTTCAAGTTCTTACAAGTGTTCAAAAAACTTTTCAGGAGATAAACCCATAAAATTTACTACTTTCCGGTAAACGTAAAAAAAAAAAAAAAAAACGCTCAAGACAACGCGCGGTCTTTGGGAAACTGTTATTCATTGCTATCAATATAGACAGTATGCTTAAATAGTGCGTCTACAAAAATAATTTACTACAACAAAATGATAACAGGCAAATGTCTAGAGTACTTCAATTCTGTTAATCCTTAGTCCTAGTGTCGGCAGGTTTAAAAATTCAAGGCCAAAGAAAGTTAATGATGGAAGTTCACATCTCGTGACGATTGTATCTTACAAAGCAGTTAAACTTCAGCGCCAAATAATCTTGCAAAACTTCCTGTTGTCCAGTCGTATGTGTTACATTCGGAAAAAAAAAACAGTAGAAAATAATGAGTAGATAATTATGAATAATAAACATTGCTTTGTGATCCGTGAACTCTGTTTATTTACCCTTTTTTAAGATCATTTTCCTAGGACTCAGTTTATTATCTGTATAACAATGGAACGTCCTCTGTTCAAGCAATACACCCTTGGGACCAAGACAATAAAACTTGGTCTTTGACACGCCTGCCAGCCCTATTAAAACATCAGTAGCCGACATTAACCAAAAACATCATTTAAATCGCACCTTAGCGGTAACGCGCTCTATTTCATTCCAAACGATACCGCATACAACCAAGCACATATTTATGCATACATCCTTTTTCGGCCGGCGCATTTAACATTTGGTTGCCTATCGTGGTGGAAGGAATTGACTGTCACGGTACCCTGGACGATGGCGACCAACAATGCTTATGGCTTCAACTTCTTCTAAGTCTTGAATCTTGCTAGATTTGTTATTCCTGCGATTTTTGCGATATTTGTAATGAATGCTTTTAGCTAGCAAGAAAAATCCTTGTTACTTTTGCGAAATTAATTTGCTAGCAAATTCTTGCTAACAAGGTCGATCCTGGACATATCTCGAGTTCGGTGGAGAAAAGAAAACAAATATCGTTTAGCCAAAAGAAAGCATTTATTGAGACTTCGGCCAAAAAAGGTTTAATATGTGGTAATTTCCGTATATCAACAACATTGCAATTTATATTTCGGCTATTTATAACCGAACGATTAGACTATAGTCTTTGTGAAAGACTGTTAGCCGCTAAATCCCAAGGTATTCTTTTTAATGGCTTGTAATTCAGTTCGTGTTAAGTTGTTAGGGATTGGAAGTTATTGCTTTTCTTGCTTTCAGTTTGGCGTCAATGATTTCTCCAAAATCTCCTAGACCATCCATGTAACAGTCCTAAATAACTTTGTAAACTGCAACTTTTAAAGATGTTAATTGGCTGCATGTTATCAGAGGCATTTTATCTTCTAAACATCTGTTTTGCTGCTTTTTTTATTTTTTCGCTATTGTTGCTGATTATAATCCACGGCTTAATAGTTTCTCGCGCTTCCATTGGTCGAAATGTGTATTGCGTGCGCACTTGCTTTGGGCTTGGTATCCTTAAACATGAAAATTTGGCATTGGAACTGCCCACACTGAATACAAATGTTTAAATTTTCAGATAACTGATACGACGAACCGTACTGATAAAATGGTTTCAATTTGATAGACGTTCACTTATCCCCTTTTTTCCTGAAATAATGACTGAAATTAATAAAAAATCTTTGCTCGCAAACGGCGGAGTTGAGCCCATTGTGAAAACAAAAACTGTTAAGCGTTCCTTTGGTTTTCGATTAATATCCTAGGAAACCCATTGGTTGTTGAACGGGAGTTTTAATCAATGCCTGTTGTGTTATTTACAGAGATGTCAGTAATGCTTCGCAAAGGTTTAACTACATAGATGCATATTTGATGACAAAAGGCAGTGTTTGGCAAACCGCGATGCAATAATTCTGACTAATTAGTTTGCTTGAAATCTTCGTTCTGGCGCCGAACTCTTTGTTTTGCGGACAATCAATCTATTGGTGAGTTTTGCGCTTTTCTTGTATTTTGGTTTCAGTTTCCAGCTGTGAGCTAAAATTCTTTGTCAGTGCTTTTCTTGATAAAAGTCATTACTAATTAAAGATGTTAATATAATGCAGCCACATTTTAAACTCATTCGATCACTGCACGAAAACAGTCAGTCTTAGTTCGCCTACCAAGCGATACACTTTCCCAAGTAACGAGTTCAGAGATCTTCTCTTGTCGCTAATCTAGACACAGTTTTTTCGCAAGGAATAACAAACGCTAACATTATATCAAACAGCGTTTCGATGTCATCGTACTCTGCAATGGACTTACACAGCGCAAAAACAGCCGCCAACTCTTCCTCCGAAATCAGGTCTGTGTTCATTTGTGCAGAAAAACCAAATTTCGTGTGGGATTTAACTGAAAATACAATTCCTTGGATTTTAGTCGCTGTCGTATCCATTAGTTCTCCTGTAACAATTCTTTTGAACGCACTAGTGATCACTGCTGTTAAACGAAGGAAAACATTGCAAAGCATCTCCTACATTCTATTGTCGAGTCTTGCCGTTACGGATCTTCTAGTAGGCGTTATAATCATGCCATTATCTGCTGCTGTTGATGTGTTAATCGCCCTTCAAAAGGTTCATGGTGTTTGTATGATAGACTTTGCCAATGTGCATTTGATGTTTTTCATTTTTGCCTCCTCGCTGCACCATTTGACTTTGATTGCTTGGGAAAGGTATGTGGCGATCCAAAAATGTATGAACTATAGGAACATTTTAACAAGAAGCCGTGTGAAAAAACTGGCGATAGGAGCTTGGTTTGCAGCTCTGTTGACAACGGTTCCAGGAATACTACTGGAAGCACTCGGCACGGACCCTAAGTTCGAGGTAGTGTGGTTGAATATTAAGGTTGTTTTGGGAACTGCTGCATTGATACTTATTGTATGTTTCTACATCATGGTAAAAATTGGGGTACGTAAACGTCAACTAAGCCAAATCAGCCAAGTCAGTTCTCTAGTGGAAGCAAAACTTGAAAACAAAGTAGCCATAACAACTGGCTTAATCACAGCTGCCCTGTTTATTTCTTTCCTTCCACCTATCGTTGTGAGTACTTTGGGAAACTTTTTTCCAACCTTTCGGAAAAACTGGGCTTTCCGTTCGGCGGAGACACTGATGCAGCTAACCTCTGTAGTGAATCCATGTATTTATTGCTATAGAGACCGCCGCTTTAGGAATGCCCTGCTAGAGCTTTTACGAATACGGAAACCTCAAACCTCACCGGCAGACGGTGCCGAGCGATTTGGAAGGCGAAAAAAGCAGTTGGGTTTCCTGAAAGATGTCAAAGAACAGCAAAACGTAGAAAACCATAAGGCTCGCTTTGCAAGGGCAGCATCTTACCATCAAGCCTTGGTTTTAGATGATGCTCCTCGAAATTTCCTCCCAGGGATGTTGAAAAGCCGATCAATGTCAGCTCCATCGCTTGGTATAGGAAACAGCGTCTGCCATGGTTCACATCAGAAGCAGCCAACGTGTCCCAATGTGTCCGCAACTGCAACAATCCATGGTTTAAGGTACAACACACACGCTCTTCCGTGATATAACAGGATCGCCGAGCTCAATGAAAACGGATCATTGTGCCTTCACGAACTCTTCCAACCGTTGTCAGAAGGAACAGGAGAGCATTGTTCGGAAATGTAAATCAGCACCATGCTACTCAATAAACCGAGTGGACAGTCAGTTTGAAATCTCAGTCAAAGATCCCGGATTTGGAGAGTAAGAGTAGACAATAACATAATTACAGAAAATGAAGCAAATTCAGGTTTCTGAAAAGATTTTATTAAGTGAAATGGAAATTAATTTCAACTTGTTTCCTCCGTTGCAGTTTCCATCGATGTTTCGTTTGCATGACACAACTGTCTTCGTGTTGATGGGCGCGACCTGGCACTCCTGCAATAGCCTGCTGTTGATCACGTGAAAATCACGTGTACGTCACGTGGTTGTGGTCGCACATGCACAGCTTTACTCTTTAGGCCTTAGACCGAAGGTGTTGTCAAGTACTGTATGTAAAACCATAGATAATCTGCCTTGGGATTGAGCTATAGTGCTCAGCTGTTGATCACACAAACTGGGACACTACAAAACTAAAGTGACATGTTTTGCGTGTTCTGCTGTTCTTGTATGCTTAAATCAAGCTGTAGTGTAATAATAACTAGCTTAATAGTTGAGAATGATGTATTATTCAAAAAGTGACACAGGCATACTCGGAAAAAAATCCGAGTGCTCCTATTAGGAGTCAAACCTAAGACCTTCCAGTTACTAGTTCAGATGCTCTACCATTGAGCTACAGGAGACTCGTGGGAGCTAACGCCATTAAACTAGGTTCATGGGACAAACATCCTGCATACTGCAAGGATTTGAATGTCAACGAGTGGCATATGCGCAATGGAATAAATGTGATCGAATAGTGAAAGCCTGGTGAATAAATGAGACTTTAAGATTAATAGTTGTCTCCTTGTTTGTTCGTGGGGGTTCTGTGTTGTGTTTAATTTTGGACCGAGTTTTCGATCACCAATCACGGTTTCTGTGGACCAATAGTAGGGAACAACGTTTTGTGGTTTTAAGATGCATATACTGTAGCTAAGGGAACTACTTGAACTAAAGGACCTCTCTCGAATTAACCGCCCCCCCTCCCCCCTTGGGACAATCAATTATCAAAACTTTAAGCTATGGTTTATTGATGTTGAAAAGGAGAAAAAAGAACGAGAATTAAATGTTTTTCTTATGATTGTTCCGGTGTTAAGAAAAAAAATAACAAAATACATTTCGGGCAGTTTCATTCTTCTTCTTTAGATAGCAAAAAAGAAACAAACAAACAAAAAACGAAAAAAAAAGAAAAAAAAAGTGTACTCTTGTTACAATGTAACCACACTTAAGACACATTGTGAGGATTATATGAAGAACAAAGCATTCTAAAGTTGGTGGGGAAAATACTCCCTAACATGTATCGTTAACGAAACCACGGTCCTTTTCTCCAACGAAGTAGCTGTTTAGTATAGGGAGCACAATACCTGACTTAACCAAATTTTCGTTTGTCCAATAGGATGGTATTTTCCACTTCCAAGAACGGGAAATCCTACTCGAGAGATTAGACTGCATCATAATGATTTTTTCTGCAGAGATTTCAATCTGGATCCGGAAAAAAACCTACTTCACTGAAGAAATTCCCATGTCAATGTCATCGGGGTTTACTTATGAAGTTATGTTTTTGGATAAAACTAGGTTATACGAACGATCACCTGATCTGCTGAAAAAATAATCCGGCTCTTTCCGGAAAGATAAATCCTACAATCCCAAAGGGTTCACAAGAAATTCGATACCACAAACTCCTAAAAGTTCGTCAAGTAAAGTCCAAAAACAATTCATGCTAAAAGTCAATGCTGAGGTTTATTTTATATATATATTTTTTTTGGCGAGCTTTTCTTGCGGTAACTTTTTTTGGGGGATGTTTCAGTTCCTCTCTTTGACAACCAAGATATTCAATTCACTACACACTTAATGTATGGTCCCGAGGGAAAGAGCTAGGTTTGTTTTCCCGAGAGTCTTGATGTTTCCCGAGACGAAGTCGCAAAGTCGAGGGAAACATCAGGACTCGAGGGAAAGCAAAACTAACTAGTTTCCCGAGGGACCATACATTAAGTGCTTTGTTATATATTTAGACCTTCCCTTCAACAATCACAGCAAAACAAACAACTGAGAGGGCAACAACTGCGCAATTGTATCCCGGTCGGGATACATTTGTTTTTGATCAGGGGCAATCAACCAATCACAGTGCTCGTTTTGTTGAGTGAAAGTCTAGGTATATAACAATATGTTATAAATTAGAAATTATGGAATGAATATCGTTTGTTAATTCATTGCTAATCATAGTTTGAAATTGGTGATTCCAAAGTAACGTCAATTTAAACTACGGATATTTGTTCTAATTAATAATGCTTTAGAAATACACAGGCAAGTAAAAGCTAGCGATAAAGCGGTATATGTTCCGACGTTTCGGCGACGTCATGACGCCATTCTCAAGGAATGAAGTTCAACGGAGTAAGATCTTAGATTTGCATCAATGGATATTTGTTCGGTTGGGTAAAAATCAAAACAATTTTATTACAGTTTTTGCACGCCCGAGAAATTCAAATCCTTTTTTTTTTTTTTTTCGACTATCTGTAAATACAATCACAGGAAAACTGCAATATTTCTAGATGGCAAACCTGAACTACATCCCACTAAAAACGTCAATTATGAAACAACATCCCTGCCAAAATTTATTGCTGTGCTGGATTAATAGAGCATTAACATGGATAATGACGACAGGGTAATCAAAGCGATCGCGATTCAGAATTCAAGTTCATTAAATACGAATAAAAAAAATAAAAAAAACCTTGCTAGAAAAGGCAAATATTCAACAGTTTATAAGATGAGTTCGGAGGAGAAAAGAACACAAATATTATTTAGCCAATAGAAATCTTTCATTGAGACTTCGGCCAAAAAAGGTTAAATGTGTATATATATCGACAACATTGAAATTTATATTTCAGCTATTTATAACCGATGAGACTGGTCTTTGTAGAAGACTGTTAGCCGCTCAATCGCATGGTATTCTTTTTAATGGCTTGTAATTTAGTTCGTATTAGGTTTTTGGGATTGGAAATTATTACTTTTCTTTCTTCGGCGGTCGGAAGAGGGGAAGAAAATAATTCTGACTAATTATTTTGGCTGAACTCTTCGTTCTTGCGCCGAACTCTTTGTTTTGCGGATAATAAATCCATTTGCTAGTTTTGCGTTTTTCTCGTATTTTGGTTTCAGTTTCCAGCTGTTAAGTAGGTTTCTTTGTCACTGCTTTTTTTGTTAAAAGTCATTACTAATTAAATATATATGTTAATATAAGGCAGCCAGATTTTTAACTCATTCGATCACTGCCCGAAAGCCGGTCAGTCTTATAGTACATTTTCCTAAGTACTGAAAGATTTTCTCTTGTCATTAATCAAGACGCTGCTTTTTCTCAGCGAATAACCAGTGCTTATATTATATCAAACAGCGTTTCGATGTCATCATACCCTGCAATGGACTTACACAGCGCAAAAACAGCCGCCAGCTCTTCCAACGAAATCAGATCAATGTTCTTTTGCCAAGAAAGGCCAGATTTCGTGTGGGATTTAACTGAAACTACAATTCCTTGGATTTTAGTCGCTGTCGTATCTATGAGTTCTCTTGCTACAATTCTTTTGAACGCATTAGTGATCATTTCTGTAATTCAAAGGAAAGAATTGCAAAGAATCTCCTATATTCTGCTGTCAAGTCTCGCCATTACGGACCTTCTAGTAGGTGTTATAAACATGCCTTTATCTGCCACTGTTGATGTGTTAATTGCCCTTCAAAAGGTTCATGATGTTTGTATGATAGACTCTGTCAATGTGGATTTCATGTTTTTAATTTTCGCTTCCTCGCTGTACCATTTGACTTTAATTGCTTGGGAAAGGTATGTGGCGATCCAAAAATGGATGAACTATAGAACCATTGTAACAAGAAGCCGTGTGAAAAAGCTGGCGATGGGAGCTTGGTTTGCAGCTCTGTTGACATCACTTCCAATAATACTACTTAAAGCAATCGGCGCGGATCCTAAGGTCAAGGTAATGTGGTTAAACATTACGATTGCTATGGGAATTCTTACATCGATACTTATTGTATATTTCTATATCATGGTGTACCTTGGAGTACGCAAACGAAAACTGAGCCAAATCAGCCAAGTCAGTTCCCTAGTGGCTGCGAAACTCGAAAACAAAGTTGCCAAAACAGCTGGCTTAATCACAGTTGCCCTGTTTATTTCCTTCCTTCCATCATCCGTTGTTCTTATCTTGGGAAACTTTTTTTCAACCTTTCGCAAAAACTGGGCTTTCCGTTTGGCGAAGACACTGATGCAGCTTAACTCTATAGCGAATCCATGTATTTACTGCTACAGAGACCGCCGCTTTAGGAATGCCCTGCTAGAGCTTTTACGAATACGGAAACCTCAAGCCACCCCGCCGGCAGACGGTGTCGAGCGATTTGTAAGGCGAAATAAGCAGCTGGGTTTCCTGAAAGATGTCGCAGAACAGCAAAACGTCGAAAACTGCGAGGCTCGTTTGGCAAGATCAGCGTCCTGCGAGGCAGCCTTGGATTTAGATTACTCTCCCGGAATTCTTGGAACGATGTTGAAGAGATCCATATCAGCTCCATCGCTTGCGGAAGGCAGGAGCTTCTGCCATGGTTCACATCATCATCAGCGAACGTGTTCCTTTGTGGCCACAACTGCAACAGTCCAAGATGCGATAGGAAGCCAACGTCAAGTTGGTAAAATACGTCCAAATTTGGAAAATCTGACGTTGCAGAGCTGCAGTCAGAAGAACGAACGTCTAGTGAAAAAACAATTAAAAAGATCCATGTCATCTCCTCGCTTGCGTAAGTTAACAGCTCCAGTCAATATTCACAGCTGTTGACAACAACTACAGCTATCCACACTGGATGCGGTCAACTCAAACAAACGGAAATCTAAACATGATTTACGGAAAGAGATGAAGAAAGTTCAAGGCACAACAGACAGGCTCTTCCGTGATATAGCAGGATCGCCTAAGCCAATGAAAACGGATCATTGTGCCTTCACGAACACTTCCGACCGTTTTCAGAAGGAACAGGAGAGCATTGTTTGGAGACGTAAATCAGCACCATGCTACACATTAAACCAAGTGGCCAGTTTTGAAATCTCGAAAGATTCTGGATTTGGATGTCAGATGTAGAGTAGATAATAACATAATTACAGAAACTGAAGGAAATCCAGCTTTCTTAAAAGATTTATTTAAGAGGAGTGGAAATTAATTTGAACTTGATAGGTCAATCCTCAGCTGCCCGAGCAAATGATGACGTCATAACTGCCAAATGGCGGCCATCTTGAATTTCTGGATTTCCCCAAAAGTTCAGGAAAGCACCAAAATTTTAAGCGAAAACTAATCAAAACAAATAAAGGAACATTGATATGAGCTAAAAACACAAAAGTTACAGAATGAAAAGTGATTTTTCTTCAATTTAAAGGGGGATTTCCTATTTTCCGAAAAAACTTCTCGTCAAAAAATTGGTTGCCAGGGTAACATCAACATCAATCAATATCAACCGACCACGTCAATGTCTTCCCAGATATATGTCTGAAAAAGTCCTTAAGTTTAAGGGCGTTTTCTCAAATATTAAAAAAAATTATTTAGGTTCAAAGTCGCCGCGGGGAGAATTTTCCCCATCCCCCCCCCCCCCCCCCCCACCCAATCTAGATAAGATTAAGGGTCGAACATTATGTAATGTTTAAAACCACGTGCTGCAAGTTTTATGAACGGCTTCAAAAACATTCCTGGAAAAGCGTGTGTCAAGAGAGTTCATAACAATGCTTTTGTGAACGTTGGAAATTAGCATACGAGAAAAACATTCAACACCGCATACTAATAAGGAGGAGGTTTAACCACTGCACGTGATGTTTTATCGACCATTTGATAGGTTAATGGGCTTATGAATTATTAATGAGTTTTTGAAGTGCGAACGTAAAATATGTTGAGGAATCTAGTCCATTAAGTTTTTTTATTGTCTTATTACACTCAGTAAGAAAAGAAAATGATCTCCTTTGTTGTAGCGTTGGAAATACGTAAAATATTAGTATTACCCTTTTAATAGCATCAAATTGTTACAGTAAAATGCCTTAAAGTTGTCTGGCAAATGGAAGTAATGAAACTCGTGAAGGTAATAAATTCATGACTGTGGTAGTCATGGGCGTTTTGATTTTTGCTAACTTCTTCATGGCTGCAAAAACGTACTTCACTAAAGAAGTATATATATTGTAAGTATAATAATTACTGTAATTATGACAAATACTGTAAGAAGTGGTTAGTATTGTATTCTGTGTCACGTAAAGATAATAAAAGTTTTTTGGCAAAAAAAAGAAATGAATGGAAGGAAAAGAAATTGTGATGTGAATGTCATCGGAATTTTACCTTTATTCAACCTTTATTCAAAAATTTCTAGTCCTGCATGGGGAAGACGCCATGTCGCTGTAGCCAATTCAAAATATAGCCGCCCTTATTACGATCTCAGCCATTTTAAAGTAGATTGAGGCCAGGATAAATCAGTGGAATAGGAAAAGAATGGCAGGTGTCCCCCGGTAAAAAGAGTTGATAAAACTCTCATACACAAAACAACTCTTCAAAATCATTTTCCACACGAAATACACACAACTAACTCATGATGGCTTGAGGAGTTTGTACGTTTTGATTTTCAATAACTTCTTCACGGCTGCAAAAATTTCTATCCAGCAGAGAGCGTTTCTGCAAAAACTTACTTCACCCCCAAAAACTTACTTCACTGAAGAATTTCCCACGTGAAGGTCATCTGGTTTTACTTTACAAAGAGAACATCACGTGATAATCACGTGATCTCAAAACGAAACTCGCGGCCTTTTGAAAACATTTGCAATGGGTCGGCAAAGAATTCGGTGTCACAAACCCATCAAAAATCACAACAACAAACAAACTTTTTCTTTTTTGCCGATGATTTTCGTTGTAACGTTTTTAGTTAAACGTTTCAGTTCTTTTCTTTGAGAACTAATATACATTTCTATAGAAAATTGAAAATTATGGAATGAACATCAATGTTCCCTTGACTCTATGTTAGCTGTATTTTAACTACCGACATTTATTCGGTTCTTGGGTTCATTCGTTAAAAATCAAAATAATTTTGGTACAGTTATATTGCAAATAATTAATTCCTTTGTATTTTTATACTGTTTAGTTTTTAGTTGCCTGTGACCTCTTAAGGCTGGTTTCCATATGATCGCGGATCGCAGATCGCAGATCGCAATAAGGTCTGCGATCGTCTGCGATCGTATGGAAACTACTTCTGCGATCGTCTGCGATCGCGATCGCAGACGATCGCAGAAGATAGAACCATGTTCTATCTAAAGGCTGGTTTCCATATGATCGCAGACCTTATTGCGATCTGCGATCTGCGATCCGCGATCATATGGAAACCAGCCTTAAGAATAGTAAAATACAGTTTCTCAAACGCTGCAACTTTTCTTAAAGGAAAAACTGAATTTCATCCCGGGAAACGCCCAAATCAGTAAAATACAAGTTCTGCCAACTGAACATTATTGATATGCTGTATTTATCAATAGAGCATAACCATGCATTATGGCAAACCAGTTTTAAGCGGTCACTATATAAATGTCTTGTTGAACAAATGCAAAATGTCAAATAGATTATAAAGTGAGTTTGGAGAGAAGAATACAAATATTGTTTAGCTGATAAAAGGCATTTTATTTGGGACTAAGGTTAAAACACTCATTGTGTGATAATTTCCGTGTCAGGTGGGCAACGTTTCCAAATTTCAAGCTATTCATAGGCAACAGAATAAGCTCAAGTGTTTCTTGGGTCTTTGAGACTTTGCGAAAGCTTGTTAGCTGCTACAGCGCACGGATTTCATTTAATGGCCTTTTTTTGGTGGTGTTTGTGATGGTCGGCGGGGGGGGGGGGATTTTTTTCTTCCAGTTTTGGCGTCAATGCTTTCCTACATTCATAACGCACCAGTCATATAAAGAACTTTTCAATTTTTAAACATCTTTTTTTTCTACTTTTACTGACATCGGCAGTGTTGCTGATTATAATCCACGAATTAATTTTCTTGCGGTTTCATTAGTCAATATATAAATTACGGGGCACTTGATTTGGGGTTGGAAGCTCACACTAAATACGACTATATCAATTTTATATTTTAAAATTATAACTGATGTAACAGGCCGTATACAACCGATTGCACAGACGTACAATCAGTCATACTCTTTTTCTTGAAAGTAAAAAACGATATTCGCTTGAAAATGGTTGAGCAGCGCCCACTGAAAAAAACATTTCAAAATAATTGACTTTGATGTCCGTTTGATTCCGGTTAAGTACATCTCGGGAAAACCATTGATTGCCTTTCAATAGTTTTAATCAACAACACCTCGCGACGTTTTCACTGCATAGATATGCAAATTTGATGACAAAAGGAAGTTTTTGACAAACCGCAATATAATAACCAACTCTGGCTAATTGGTTTCGCTGAAATCTTCCTTTCGACGCCGAACTCTTTGTTTTTGGGATAATCAATCCATTAGTAACTTTTGAGTTTTTCTTTTCTCTTGGTTTTGGTCTGCTCTTAGATATTTAAAAAAGTGACAGGCCAAACACAACTCCCACTGGTTGCTCAATGTATCTCAGACCTGGAAAGTGCTCTCCCGAGTACGTTTCTGAGAGATTTTTCTGTTTTGATCAAATTGTGGTGAGATCGCTCTGCCGAATGACCTTTTGATCTGGATCGTGAAGGAAAATACTCAAATTCACTAAGTGGAGGTTTTCTTGTTATTTGGAGTCGTTTGGATTAGTTTCTCTATGCAGTTGTGTACGCTAATTGCTCTGTGGAATTTGTTTAGTTTTATCGGCACACAGATTTGAAACTCACTCGATCACTGTTGTATCCAACACACTGCACGCAAACAGTCAGTCTTAGTTCACCGACCAAGCACATTTTCCTAAGAAACAAAAAAGATCTTCCGCTGTCACTATCAAGCCAGAGTTCTTTCGCCAGTAAATAAGCATCGCTTATAGAATATCAAAGATAATTTTCGATGTCATCATACTCTGCAATGGACTTACACAGCGCAAAAACAGCCGCCAACTCTTCCTCTGAAATCAGGTCAGTGTTCATTTGTCCAGAAAAACCAGCTTTCGTGTGGGACTTAAATAACACCATAATTCCTTGGATCTTGTTCCCTATCGCATCCGTTGCTTCTCTTGTTACAATTCTTTTGAACACATTAGTAATCATTGCTATAAAGCAGAAGAAGGAATTGCAAAGAATCTCCTGCATTCTGCTGTCGAGTCTCGCTGTTACTGACCTTCTAGTGGGCGCTGTAAACATGCCGTTATCTGCCACTGTTGATGTGTTAATCGCCCTTCAAAAGGTTCATGGTGTTTGTATGCTAGACTCTGTCAATGTGCATTTGATGTTTTTAATTTTCGCCTCCTCGACGTACCATTTGACTTTGATTGCTTGGGAAAGGTATGTGGCGATCCAAAAGTGGATGAACTATAGGACAATTGTAACAAGAAGCCGTGTGAAAAAACTGGCGATAGGAGCTTGGTTTGTAGCTCTGTTGACAACGCTTCCAGGAATACTACTGGAAGCAATCGGCGCGGACCCTAAGTTCGAGGTAGTGTGGTATAACATTAAGATTGCTTTGGGAACTGCTGCATTAATACTTATTGTATATTTCTACATCATGGTGTACACTGGGGTACGTAAACGTAAACTCAGTCAAATCAGCCAAGTCACTTCTCTAGTGCAAGCAAAACTTGAAAACAAAGTTGCCAAGACAACTTGCTTAGTCACTGCTGCCCTGTTGATTTCCTTTCTCCCAATAATAGTTGTGGGTGCCTTAGGAAACTTTTCTCCAATCTTTCGCAAAAACTGGGCTTTCCGTTCGGCGGAGACACTGATGCAGCTAACCTCTATAGTGAATCCATGTATTTACTGCTATAGAGACCGCCGCTTTAGGAATGCCCTGCTAGAGCTTTTGCGAATACGGAAACTTCAAGCCACCCCACCGACAGACGGTGCCGAGCGATGTGTAAGGCGAAAACAGCAGTTGGGTTTCTTGAAAGATGTCGCAGAACAGCAAAACGTCGAAAACCATAAGGCTCGCTTTGCAAGGGCAGCATCTTACCATCAAGCGTTGGTTTTAGATGGTGCTACTCGAAATTCCCTTCCAAGGATGTTGAAAAGCCGATCTATGTCAGTTCCATCGCTTGGTATAGGAAACAGCCTCTGCCATGGTTCACAACAGAAGCAGCCAACGTGTCCCAATGTGGCCACAGTTGCAACAATCCATAACGCAAGACGAAGCCAGTGTCAAGCAGGAAAAAGTAGGTCCAATTTGAAAACCTGACGTTGTAGAGCTGCAGTCATAGGAACGAAGGTCTGGTGAAATAAAGTTAAGAAAATCCATGTCAGCTCCATCGCCTGATTACAAGATTCACAGCTGCTTACAACAACTACAGCTATCCACGCTGGATGCGGCCAACTCAGAAAACGGAAATCTAATTCTGATTTACGAAAAGAGATCAAGATGGTTTAAGGTACAACAGACAGGCGCTTCCGTGATATAGCAGGATCGCCGAAGTCAATGAAAACGGATCATTGTGCCTTCACAAACTCTTCCAACCATTGTCAGAAGGAACAGGAGAGCACTGTTTGGAGACGTAAATCAGCACCATACTACTTAACAAACCAAGTGGCCAGTTTTTAAATCTCGAAAGATCCGAATTTAGAGAGTAACATGTCAGATGTAGAGTAGATAATAACATAATTACAGCAACTGAAGGAAATCCAGCTTTTTAAAATTATTTTATTTAGAGGAGTGGAAATTAATTTGAACTTGACAGATCACTCCTCAGCTGCCCGAGCGACTTTGATCACGTGAAAACCACGTACAAGTTGCGCACTGCCTTACTCTTTAATATATTTTATTGCTGATTGGCCTGAGAATTATTGTTGCCTCATTATGTCAGAAATATGCTTGGTAACCCCCAATTTTCTTTTGCATTCCAACAGCCCTTTCTAAGATATACATTTTCCACCTAGTCATAAACGGCGCAATAATACCTCTGTGTTATTACTGACAAAAAAAATGATTACTGCTATAATAATGTCTTAAGCAAAATGTTTTCATTTTTTCAAGCTGCAGGTTGATTTTGTTTGTTTGCTTGTTAGCTACAAACCCTTGAATTTTAACGAGAATTAAATATATTAAAGCTTGCGTAGGTCATAATGTTATATCGACGATAGTGAAATTTGGTTAGTTTAGCTAAGAGATTAATAGCATGAGCTAATTATTAAAATATCGAGCTTGAAAAGTGGAGCTCCATAGCAAAAGAACTTGTAATGAACTTTTTTGAAACCTTGCACAGTTGCGCATTAGATCTAGTACATCAAGAAAATACAAGGTGACCATGCCTGTTTTCATGCTTTTGAAGTTTATAACCACATTTCTAACTTGTGAAAGAAATATTTACAAAACCAAGCCTTGAGAAAGAGGCACTGATTGCTTCCAGGAAACTACTCTTGGCAATAATCGTATTTGTACGTTTGACCTCCGTAGCAGGAAGTAATGACGTCATGATTGCCAAATGGCGGCCATCTTGAATTCTGGATTTCCTCAAAAGTTCAGGAAAGCACCAAAATTTTAGCGGAAACTAATCAAAACCAATAAAGAAACACTAATATGAGCTAAAATCACAAAGGTTACAGAAAGAAAAGTAATTTTTCTTCAATTTAAAAGGGTATTGTCTATTTTCCGAAAATAATATCCCGTCAAAAATTGGTTGCCAGGGTAACATCCACGTCAATCAACATTAACCGACCTTGTCAATTTTTCCCAGATATAAGTTTGATAAAGTCCTAAAGTTTCGGGGCGTTTTCTTAAATAATAAAAAAAGTATTTTAGGTGAAGTCGCCGCGGGCAGAATTCGCCCCCCTCCCCCTTTACTCCGTCCCGGTCTAGTATGTAATGTTTAAAACACGAGCAGCAGTGTTTTATCGGAATTTAAAACCACGACGCGCAGCAGAGTGGTTTAACACCCGATAAAACACGTGCTACGAGGTTTTTGAACGGCTTCAAAAACATTCCTGGGAAAGCGTGTGTCAAGAAAGTAATACTGTAATACTGTAAGAAGTGGTTAGTATTGTATTCTGTGCCACGTAAAGATAATAAAAATCTTTTAGCAAAAACAAAAAGAAAGGAAGGAAGGAAAAGAAATTGTGATGAGAATGGCATCGGATTTCACTGATGTCGCTCTTGGGAATTCAAAATGAAGACGCCCTTATTACAATCTCAGTCATTTTAAAATAGATTCAGTCCAGAATAAATCAGTGGCAGAGGAAAAGAATTGCAGGTGTCCCCCGGTAAAGAGTTGATAAAACTCCCATACACAAAACAACACTTCAAAATCATTTTCCGCACGAAATACACACAACTATTTCATGATGGCTTGAAAAGTTTGTACGTTTTGATTTTTACTAATTTCTTCACGGCTGCAAAAATTTTTATCCAGCAGCAAGCGTTTCTGCAAAAACTTACTCCACTGAAGTTCATCTGGTATTACTTTACTAAGAGAACGTCACGTGAGGATCACGTGATCTGTTAAAACAAAACTCGCGGCCTTTTCAAAACATTTGCAATGGGTCGGTAAAGAATTCGGTGTCACAAACTCACCAAAATCACAAAAATAAACAAATTTTTCTTTTTTGGCGATGATTTTCGTTGTAACGTTTTTAGTCGAACGTTTCAATTCCTCCCTTTGAGAACTAATATATGTTTCTATAGAAAATCGGAAATTATGGAATGAACATCAATGTTCCCTTGACTCTTTATTAGCTCTATTTAACTACCAATATTTATTCGGTTCGTTCGTTAAAAATCAAAACAATTTTGTTACAGTTTTATATTGCAAATAATTAATTCCTTTGTATTTTTATACTGTTTAGTTTTTAAATACCTGTGACCTCTTAGAATAATAAAATTACAGTAACTGGAACATTGCAACTTTTCTGAATGGAAAAACTGAATTACATCCCGCGAAACACCCAAAATAGTAAAATACAAGTTCTGCCAACTGAAAATTATTGATATGCTGTATTTATCAATAGAGCATAACCATGGATTATGGCAAACCAGTTTTAAGCGATCGCCGTATAAATCCAACTTCATAAAATGGCAATTAAAAAATGTCTTGTTGAACAAATGGAAAATGTCAAATAGATTATAAAGTGAGTTTGAAGTAATAAATACAAATATTGTTTAGCTGATAGAAGGCATTTTATATGGAACTAACCTTAAAACACTCATTGTGTGATAATTTCCGTGTCAGGTGGGTAACGTTTCCAAATTTCAAGCTATTCATAACCAACACAATAGGCACAAGTGTTTTCTTTGGTCTTTGAGACTTTGCGAAAGCTTTTTAGCTGCTAAAGCGCGCGGATTTCATTCATTTAATGGCCCAAATTGGTCTTAGTTTGTTTTTTTAGTGGTGTTTGTGATGGGGGAGGGGGGGGGGGGGGGGTGGGTTCAATGGGGTTGGAAATAACTGCATTTCTTGCTTTCATTTTGAACGTCAACGTTTTCCATCCACATTCATAACGCACCAGTCATATAAAGAGCTTTGAAAAGTGCATCTTTTAAAGATGTTAATAAGTTACATGTAATGAGAGGAGTTTCACTTTTTAAACATCTGTTTTTTTCTACTTTTATTGATATCAGCAGTGTTGCTGATCAATTATAATCCACGAATATATTTTCTTGTGGTTCCATTGGTCAATATATAAATTACGGCCCACTTGATTTGGTGTTGGAAGCTCACACTAAATACGAATATATCAATTTTATATTTTAAAACAATAACTGATGTAACGATGATATACAACCGATTTCACAGGCTTAAGTCAGTCATACCCTTTTCCTTGAAATAATTATAAAAATAAATTTGCTTGGAAACGGCTGAACAGCGACCATAGAGAAAAAAGCATTAATAATTGACTTTGGGGTCCGTTTGTTTCCGGATAAGTATCTCAGGAAAAACCATTGATTGCCTTTCGGTAGTTTTAATCAACAACACTTCGCAACGTTTTAACTACATGGAGATGCAAATGTGATGACAAAAGGCAGTTTTTGACAAACCGCGATATGATAACCAACTCTGACTAATTGGTTTCGCTGAAATCTTCCTTTCGACGCCGAACTCTTTGTTTCTGGGATAATCAATCCATTAGTAACTTTTGAGTTTTTCTTTTATCTTGGTTTCGGTCTGCTCTTAGATATTTAAAAAAGTGACAGGCCAAACACGACTCCCACTGGTTGCTAAATGTATCTTAGACCAGGATACTGCTCTCCCGAGCATGTTTCTAAGGAATTTTTGAGCAAATTGCGGTGAGATAGCTCTGCCGAACGACCTTCTGATCTGGATCGTGAAGGAAAATACTCAAATTCACTAAGTGGAGGTTTTCTTGTTATTCCGAGCCGTTTGGATTAGTTTCTTTATGCCCTTGTGTACGCTAACTCTGTGGCATTTGTTTAGTTTTATCGGCTGCATGATTTTTAACTCACTCAATCACTGTTGTATCCAACTTATTGCACGCAGGCAGTCAGTCTTAGTTCACCGACAAAGTAAATTTTCCTAAGAAACAAAAAGATTTTCCGCTGTCACTATCAAGCCAGAGTTCTTTCGCCAGTAAATAAGCATCGCTTATAGAATATCAAAGCTAATTTTCGATGTCATCATACTCTGCAATGGACTTACACAGCGCAAAAACAGCCGCCAACTCTTCCTCTGAAATCAGGTCAGTGTTCATTTGTCCAGAAAAACCAGCTTTCGTGTGGGACTTAAATAACACCATAATTCCTTGGATCTTGGTCCCTATCGCATCCATTGCTTCTCTTGTTACAATTCTTTTGAACACATTAGTAATCATTGCTATAAAGCAGAAGAAGAAATTGCAAAGAATCTCCTGCATTCTGCTGTCGAGTCTCGCTGTTACTGACCTTGTAGTGGGCGCTGTAAACATGCCGTTATCTGCCACTGTTGATGTGTTAATCGCCCTTCAAAAGGTTCATGGTGTTTGTATGCTAGACTCTGTCAATGTGCATTTGATGTTTTTAATTTTCGGCTCCTCGACGTACCATTTGACTTTGATTGCTTGGGAAAGGTATGTGGCGATCCAAAAGTGGATGAACTATAGGACCGTTGTAACAAGAAGCCGTGTGAAAAAACTGGCGATAGGAGCTTGGTTTGCAGCTCTGTTGACAACGCTTCCAGGAATACTACTGGAAGCAATCGGCGCGGACCCTAAGTTCGAGGTAGTGTGGTATAACATTAAGATTGCTTTGGGAACTGCTGCATTAATACTTATTGTATATTTCTACATCATGGTGCACACTGGGATACGTAAACGTAAACTCAGTCAAATCAGCCAAGTCACTTCTCTAGTGCAAGCAAAACTTGAAAACAAAGTTGCCAAGACAACTTGCTTAGTCACTGCTGCCCTGTTTATTTCCTTTCTCCCAATAATAGTTGTGGGTGCCTTAGGAAACTTTTCTCCAGCCTTTCGCAAAAACTGGGCTTTCCGTTCGGCGGAGACACTGATGCAGCTAACCTCTATAGTGAATCCATGTATTTACTGCTATAGAGACCGCCGCTTTAGGAATGCCCTGCTAGAGCTTTTGCGAATCAGACGGAAACTTCAAGCCACCCCACCGGCAGACGGTGACGAGCGATGTGTAAGGCGAAAACAGCAGTTGGGTTTCTTGAAAGATGTCGCAGAACAGCAAAACGTCGAAAACCATAAGGCTCGCTTTGCAAGGGCAGCATCTTACCATCAAGCGTTGGTTTTAGATGGTGCTACTCGAAATTCCCTTCCAAGGATGTTGAAAAGCCGATCTATGTCAGTTCCATCGCTTGGTATAGGAAACAGCTTCTGCCATGGTTCACAACAGAAGCAGCCAACGTGTCCCAATGTGGCCACAGTTGCAACAATCCATAACGCAAGACGAAGCCAGTGTCAAGCAGGAAAAAGTAGGTCCAATTTGAAAACCTGACGTTGTAGAGCTGCATTCTGAGGAACGAAGATCCGGTGAAATAAAGTTAAGAAAATCCATGTCAGCTCCATCGCCTGATTACAAGATTCACAGCTGCTTACAACAACTACAGCTATCCACGCTGGATGCGGCCAACTCAGAAAACGGAAATCTAATTCTGATTTACGAAAAGAGATCAGGATGGTTTAAGGTACAACAGACAGGCGCTTCCGTGATATAGCAGGATCGCCGAAGTCAATGAAAACGGATCATTGTGCCTTCACAAACTCTTCCAACCTTTGTCAGAAGGAACAGGAGAGCACTGTTTGGAGACGTAAATCAGCACCATACTACTTAACAAACCAAGTGGCCAGTTTTTAAATCTCGAAAGATCCGAATTTAGAGAGTAACATGTCAGATGTAGAGTAGATAATAACATAATTACAGCAACTGAAGGAAATCCAGCTTTCTAAAATTATTTTATTTAGAGGAGTGGAAATTAATTTGAACTTGACAGATCACTCCTCAGCTGCCCGAGCGACTTTGATCACGTGAAAACCACGTACAAGTTGCGCACTGCCTTACTCTTTAATAATTTTTATTGCTGATTGGCCTGAGAATTATTGTTGCCTCATTATGTCAGAAATATGCTTGGTAACCCCCAATTTTCTTTTGCATTCCAACAGCCCTTTCTAAGATATACATTTTCCACCTAGTCATAAACGGCGCAATAATACCTCTGTGTTATTACTGACAAAAAAAATGATTACTGCTATAATAATGTCTTAAGCAAAATGTTTTCATTTTTTCAAGCTGCAGGTTGATTTTGTTTGTTTGCTTGTTAGCTACAAACCCTTGAATTTTAACGAGAATTAAATATATTAAAGCTTGCGTAGGTCATAATGTTATATCGACGATAGTGAAATTTGGTTAGTTTAGCTAAGAGATTAATAGCATGAGCTAATTATTAAAATATCGAGCTTGAAAAGTGGAGCTCCATAGCAAAAGAACTTGTAATGAACTTTTTTGAAACCTTGCACAGTTGCGCATTAGATCTAGTACATCAAGAAAATACAAGGTGACCATGCCTGTTTTCATGCTTTTGAAGTTTATAACCACATTTCTAACTTGTGAAAGAAATATTTACAAAACCAAGCCTTGAGAAAGAGGCACTGATTGCTTCCAGGAAACTACTCTTGGCAATAATCGTATTTGTACGTTTGACCTCCGTAGCAGGAAGTAATGACGTCATGATTGCCAAATGGCGGCCATCTTGAATTCTGGATTTCCTCAAAAGTTCAGGAAAGCACCAAAATTTTAGCGGAAACTAATCAAAACCAATAAAGAAACACTAATATGAGCTAAAATCACAAAGGTTACAGAAAGAAAAGTAATTTTTCTTCAATTTAAAAGGGTATTGTCTATTTTCCGAAAATAATATCCCGTCAAAAATTGGTTGCCAGGGTAACATCCACGTCAATCAACATTAACCGACCTTGTCAATTTTTCCCAGATATAAGTCTGATAAAGTCCTAAAGTTTCGGGGCGTTTTCTTAAATAATAAAAAAAGTATTTTAGGTGAAGTCGCCGCGGGCAGAATTCGCCCCCCCCCCCCCCCCCTTCCCTTTACTCCGTCCCGGTCTAGTATGTAATGTTTAAAACACGAGCAGCAGTGTTTTATTGGAATTTAAAACCACGACGCGCAGCAGAGTGGTTTAACACCCGATAAAACACGTGCTACGAGGTTTTTGAACGGCTTCAAAAACATTCCCGGGAAAGCGTGTGTCAAGAAAGTAATACTGTAATACTGTAAGAAGTGGTTAGTATTGTATTCTGTGCCACGTAAAGATAATAAAAATCTTTTAGCAAAAACAAAAAGAAAGGAAGGAAGGAAAAGAAATTGTGATGAGAATGGCATCGGATTTCACTGATGTCGCTCTTGGGAATTCAAAATGAAGACGCCCTTATTACAATCTCAGTCATTTTAAAATAGATTCAGTCCAGAATAAATCAGTGGCAGAGGAAAAGAATTGCAGGTGTCCCCCGGTAAAGAGTTGATAAAACTCCCATACACAAAACAACACTTCAAAATCATTTTCCGCACGAAATACACACAACTATTTCATGATGGCTTGAAAAGTTTGTACGTTTTGATTTTTACTAATTTCTTCACGGCTGCAAAAATTTTTATCCAGCAGCAAGCGTTTCTGCAAAAACTTACTCCACTGAAGTTCATCTGGTATTACTTTACTAAGAGAACGTCACGTGAGGATCACGTGATCTGTTAAAACAAAACTCGCGGCCTTTTCAAAACATTTGCAATGGGTCGGTAAAGAATTCGGTGTCACAAACTCACCAAAATCACAAAAATAAACAAATTTTTCTTTTTTGGCGATGATTTTCGTTGTAACGATTTTAGTCGAACGTTTCAATTCTTGTCTTTGAGAACTAATATATGTTTCTATAGAAAATCGGAAATTATGGAATGAACATCAATGTTCCCTTGACTCTTTATTAGCTCTATTTTAACTACCAATATTTATTCGGTTCGTTCGTTAAAAATCAAAACAATTTTGTTACAGTTTTATATTGCAAATAATTAATTCCTTTGTATTTTTATACTGTTTAGTTTTTAAATACCTGTGACCTCTTAGAATAATAAAATTACAGTAACTGGAACATTGCAACTTTTCTGAATGGAAAAACTGAATTACATCCCGCGAAACACCCAAAATAGTAAAATACAAGTTCTGCCAACTGAAAATTATCTATATGCTGTATTAATAGAGCATAACCATGGATTATGGCAAACCAGTTTTAAGCGGTCGCCATATAAATTCAACTTCATAAAATGGCAATTAAAAAATGTCTTGTTGAACAAATGGAAAATGTCAAATAGATTATAAAGTGAATTTGCAGTAACAAATACAAATATTGTTTAGCTGATAGAAGGCATTTTATATGGAACTAACCTTAAAACACTCATTGTGTGATAATTTCCGTGTCAGGTGGGCAACGTTTTCAAATTTTAAGCTATTCATAACCAACAGAATAAGCTCAAGTGTTTTCTTGGGTCTTTGAGACTTTGCGAAAGCTTTTTAGCTGCTAAAGCGCGCGGATTTCATTCATTTAATGGCCCAAATTGGTCTTAGTTTTTTTTTTTTTTTAGTGGTGTGTGTGATGGGAGAGGGGGTTGGGTTGAACGGGGTTGGAAATCACTGCATTTCTTGCTTTCATTTTGGGCGTCAATGTTTTCCTAACACATTCATAACGCACCAGTCTTATCAAGAACTTTGAAAAGTGCATCTTTTAAAGATGTTAATTAGTTACATGTAATGAGAGGAGTTTCACTTTTTAAACATCTGTTTTTTCTATTTTTATTGATATCAGCAGTGTTGCTGATCAATTATAATCCACGAATATATTTTCTTGTGGTTCCATTGGTCAATATATAAATTACGGCCCACTTGATTTGGTGTTGGAAGCTCACACTAAATACGAATATATCAATTTTATATTTTAAAACAATAACTGATGTAACGATGATATACAACCGATTTCACAGGCTTAAGTCAGTCATACCCTTTTCTTTGAAATAATTATAAAAAAATTCGCTTGGAAACGGCTGAACAGCGACCATAGAGAAAAAAGCATTAATAATTGACTTTGGGGTCCGTTTGTTTCCGGATAAGTATCTCAGGAAAAACCATTGATTGCCTTTCGGTAGTTTTAATCAACAACACTACGCAACGTTTTAACTACATAGAGATGCAAATGTGATGACAAAAGGCTGTTTTTGACAAACCGCGATATGATAACCAACTCTGAATAATTGGTTTCGCTAAAATCTTCCTTTCGACGCCGAACTCTTTGTTTTTGGGATAATCAATCCATTAGTAACTTTTGAGTTTTTCTTTTATCTTGGTTTCGGGTGCTCTTAAATATTTAAAAAAGTGACAGGCCAAACACGACTCCCACTGGTTGCTAAATGTATCTTAGACCAGGATACTGCTCTCCCGAGCATGTTTCTAAGGAATTTTTGAGCAAATTGCGGTGAGATAGCTCTGCCGAATGACCTTCTGATCTGGATCGTGAAAGAAAATACTCAAATTCACTAAGTGGAGGTTTTCTTGTTATTCCGAGCCGTTTGGATGAGTTTCTTTATGCCCTTGTGTTCGCTAGCTCTGTGGCATTTGTTTAGTTTTATCGGCTGCCAGATTTTTAACTCACTCAATCACTGTTGTATCCAACTCATTGCAAGCAGTCAGTCTTAGTTCACCGACAAAGTAAATTTTCCTAAGAAACAAAAAGATTTTCCGCTGTCACTATCAAGACAGAGTTCTTTCGCCAGTAAATAAGCATCGCTTATATTACATCAAAGATAATTTTCGATGTCATCATACTCTGCAATGGACTTACACAGCGCCAAAACGACTGCCAACTCTTCTTCTGAAATCAGGTCAGTGTTCATTTGCCCAGAAAAACCAGGTTTCGTGTGGGACTTAAATGACACCATAATTCCTCGGATCTTGGTACCTATCACATCCATTGCTTCTCTTGTTACAATTCTTTTGAACGCATTAGTAATCATTGCTATAAAGCGGAAGAAGGAATTGCAAAGAATCTCCTACATTCTACTGTCGAGTCTCGCCGTTACGGACCTTCTAGTGGGCGCTGTAAACATGCCGTTATCTGCCACTACTGACGTGCTAATCGCCCTTCGGAAGGTTCATGATGTTTGTATGATAGACTCTGTCAATGTACATTTGATGTTTTTAATTTTTGGCTCCTCGACGTACCATTTGACTTTGATTGCTTTGGAAAGGTATGTGGCGATCCAAAAGTGGATGAACTATAGGACCATTGTAACAAGAAGCCGTGTGAAAAAACTGGCGATAGGAGCTTGGTTTGCAGCTCTGTTGACAACGCTTCCAATAATACTACTGGAAGCAATCGGTGCGGACCCTAAGTTCGCGTTTGTGTGTGTGAATATTATCATTGTTATGGGAACTGCTGCGTCGATACTTACTGTGTATTTCTATATCATGGTGTACCTTGGAGCACGCAAACGAAAACTCAGCCAAATCAGCCAAGTCAGCTCTCTAGTGGCGGCAAAACTCGAAAACAAAGTTGCCAAAACAGCTGGCTTAATCACAGCTGCCCTTTTTATTTCCTTCCTTCCAGCAGCCGTCGTGGGTACCTTGGAAAACTTTTTTCCAACCTTTCGCAAAAATTGGGCTTTCCGTTCGTCGGAGACACTGATGCAACTAACCTCTATAGTGAATCCATGTATTTACTGCTATAGAGACCGCCGCTTTAGGAATGCCCTACTAGAGCTTTTACGAATACGGAAGCCTCAAGCCACCCCACTGGCAGACGGTGCCGAGCGTCTTGTAAGGCGAAAAAAGCAGTTGGGCTTCGATGTCAGGGAACAACAAAACGTCGAAAACCATAAAGGTCGCTTTGCAAGGGCAGCATCTTTCCATCAAGGGTTGTTTTTAGATGATGCTCCTCGAAATTCCCTTCCAAGGATGCTGAAATGCAGATCCATGTCATCTCCATCGGTTGCTTTGGGAAACAGCTTCTGCCATGGTTCACAACAGAATCAGCCAACGTGTCCCAATGTGTCCACATCTGCAACAATCCATGATGGAACACTTAGTGAATTTAGAAAATCAGACGCGGTAGAGCTGCAAAGAGGGGAACAAAGGTGTGGTGAAAAAATATTGAAAAGATCCACGTCAACTCCATCGCTTGCTAGAGGCAACAGCTCATGTTGTAATTTACGGCTGCGCCAATCCTTGTCTATAACAACTGCAACAATCCATACAGGATGCGGCCAATTCGAAGTCAATCCTAATTTACGGAAAGAGATCAAGCTGGGTCAAGGTACAACACACCGTGCACTCTTTCTCGATGTAACAATGAAAACGGATCACTGTGCTTCCCCAAACTCATCCACTCGTTGTGAAAAGGAACAGAAGAGCATTGTCCGGTGAGCTAAATCTGTACCTTTTTACTCAACTAACAAAGTGGACATTTTTGAAGTCTCGAAAGATCCCGGACTTGAAGAATAACAGGTCAGAGATAGAGAAGACAATGACATAATTACAGAAACTGAAGCAATTCCAGCTTTCTAAAATGATTTTATGAAGTAAAGTGGACATTAATTTCGACTTCACTCCTAAGATGATGTTTCCATCGATGATTTGTTGCACGACGCAATGGACTTAAGGGCCGTTTACACGACCGAAAAAATTGGAACGGCTCGGATAAAAAGACGAACGGCTCCGACAAAATTTGACGTGTAAACGGTACTTGACCCGTTCCAGTCTTACCCGTTCCGTTCGTAAAAAGGTCCATAGGCGGCTATGGACCCCTTTCGGAACGGAACCGCTAAAAAACGGTTCCGTACCCACATTTTTGTTTTCTTTTCAACGTGTAAACGCTCGCCCTTTTTTCGGTACCGTTCTGTTACGCTTTTTCTGAGCCCGTAGTACTCCTCGTCAGTTGTTTAGCATACCACTGATCGTCAGAGTAAGTGCTGTATGCAAGATCAAACCAAGCGCTTGTTCATGGAATGTGCCACAAGCTCCTTTCGACTGTGAAGTGCGATACAAGGGCTGTTAATAGGAGAACCGTAAGCCTTGTTTTTCTCCTAATTCGGTACATTCTCTCAGAAGCATTTCTTTGAAGAATCACTCGCGCTGTCAAACGTGAATTTCGTGTTCTCTTCTTCAGAAGAAACCAGAAAAGTGCTTGTAAATCTATGATAGTCGGAGATACGCACAGTGTACTGTATGTGTAAGCACATATGAACAACTAATCGAAGCAGTTTTGTTTAATTATTGCGGGCTCTATCGTTACCGGTCTCGAAGAAAACAACGTGTAAACGGTCTAGTACCCGTTCCAAGGGGTTCCAGTACCGTGCCTTTTTCTGTTAGGTACACTACAGAATTTGTACGTGTAAACGGGAGATTTCGTCTGGAACCGGTACTTGTTTCTAACCGAGCCGTTCCTTCTCCTTTAACGTGTAAACGGGCCTTTAGTGTGTATCCAATCGACTTTGTATCCTGGCACTCTCGGGATTTGGGATAGCCTGCTGTTGAGAAATCAAGAGTTGCAATGATCACGTGAAAATCACGTGCAAGTCACGTGGTACAAGTCGCTCCTACACAGCTTTACTCTTCATTTGCTGAAAGGCCTTACAATTTTATTGTTGTTCAATTATCTCTGAAATATGCTTAGTTACCCTCAATTTTCTTTTTGGATTCCAATAGTCCTTGCTAAGATTTTCTTTTTCCACCTATTCCTGGCACACTTGCGATAACCCGCTGTTGCGAGATCTAGAGTTGCAATGATCATATGAGAATCACATGCAGGACCCAGTCAAGTGGTACAAGTGTTTGGAACCAACATCACACACTGCTATTTTTCAAATTATTTTCAAATTGCTGGAAGTCTCATGTCGGCCGGTCAACAGACCGTGGTATTTGTTCATACATGGGTAATTTTCAACTCATAAATTAATCTCGAACCCAGAGTCCTCAGGCTCTTTGGCCAAGCGGTTGGTCGCCAGGAGAGACTCTGGGGTTCTGGAATTTTATTACCGCAGGATTTCGGCGATAAAACAATGGGAATCCGTTACGGAGCAGCCAATCAAAAAATTTAAACAAAATTCTAGTTCCCCAGTCTCTCTCCTGGCGACTAATCACTGACCAAAGAGCCTGTGGACTCTGGGTACGAGATTGCGCATAAATGGATGTCCGTTCTATTATATATCCTTAAGGGGGAAGTATCATGGTGTTTTTGACCTCTTTTCTTTAAAATGGTGAATTAAGACCTTCACTTAGCTACAAAATAATTCTAGAACAACGAGAGGAAAGAAATCAACTCAATTCTTGAAAGGAATTTCTCTTGATCTGTTCTGGCGCATTTTGGAAACAAATGCGAGAACTTGAAAAAAATTAGCCTAACATTTTTCAAGTTTCAATCCATTCCGACCTACTCTGTCTCTGACCAGAGGCACTAATCGACAGTTTTATTGCGCTGGAGTGATAATTTATAACCAAACTATACAATTATTTTCTTGTTTCTGTTGACAGACAAACGTTTTTGGGTTTTCAAATGCCATCAAATTCCCGTGATACTTCCCCTTTAAGGGCTCTGGGGTGGATCCAGGAGGGGTTCAAAACTGAAACTAACCTACAAAAACTCAGTCTTGGTTACGACCAAAAGTACAGTCAAGCTAAGAAGTTTAACATCATAACTAACCATTTAAAAATAGGATAGGATTCTGTCTTTCCCCAAAGTGGTGATGAATGGCAGAAAATGAATCGATGATTTGTGTTAAGTAAGAAATATGACAGTGGTTCTCTTCTCCCGTGCGTTTTATATGCTGTAAACTATCCTGGTAAATAAGCCTGTTCAATCGGTGATCCAAAGTAGCTCAATAATGTGCGGCCAGCATGAGAAAAAGCATGTAGTTACTGTGATTGGAGGACCAAAATGAAAGTGCCGCATCCTGCAGTAAAGGATCTAACCAGCAACAAATTATATATATAATGCAAAACGAAAAAAAAAAAAAGGCAAGGCTGATTTCACTGTCAGAAAAACGTCCGTCATCTCATTGATGCCATGCCATGACTGCCTACATTACAACAATTTTCTTACAACAAGTCGTACAACACTCCTCAACAAACACACCAACCCTTTGTGTGTGAAGTATCGAGAAATCCTGGATATACAACAAAACTTTGAGGGGAGAGAGAGAGAGTGGCAGACTAGAGGTAGCCTCGATTATTAAGTAGATACGGAAATGAAATGAGCCGACAAAGTCAACTTATATAATTTTATTGTATGAAAAATTAGATTAAGTTAAATTTGAATAGGCGATATCTCGTTTCAGGTGAGCGGTGTTTATTCCTTAGAGGCCCATCATATATCCTTTGAGAGTCCTCAGATATTTTCTCAACAAAACTGTTCCTCAAGCTTCGACAGTACCAAAACAGCACAAAGCGAAATAGTCTACTTTCGACTTTGACCTGTCAGTTTCCATTGACGATTTTGTTCGCAGGACACAGCTCATTTTGCGCACGCCCGAACGGTTACTTTTCCAGCATCCTTATGGGCTCCACACCCGTGACGATCACGTGATGATCGCATGCAGAACATAGACACGTGGAACAGCAAATTGCAACAAATCTGCACGCAGTTATGCTTCCGTCAATTCTCAGCTGATTATCATTCAGACTTTGCCTTTGCTGGAAGTCTCGTCTTTCGCTTTGGCTGATCGTGCGAATTGCTGGTAGCCGGTTAAGGAATGAAGCTACAAAGAAAGAAAGAACTGTCGAATTAACTAAACTTTGATATTAAAAGCAGGAAGTCGAAACAGTTATCCCACAACATTGGCTCCAATCTCGCAGAGTGTGATCAGTTCATATACAGGGGTTCTCTTAGGGGTATAATTCCACAGCAAATTGTACACATTGAGATTGCCCAGACATTCCCTACACTTTCCACTTGCCTGTGGGGTGGGGAGGATAGCAAGCCCCTCAACCCTCATTTTGGGTCCCTCTCCCCGTATCACTGGATGCAAACGTGTATTCATTTCTGCTATGTTTGTGCCCCTTAAGGCTCGTAATCAAGCAGAATTTAATATATCGAAAGGAGCCAACAGACCTTTATCACACGGCGGCCATGTTGAATTTGAGCTTTGTTTTTGCACGGCAAGCCTCGCACTGAATTCGCGTCCGGCCGAGGCTTGCAGTGTCATTCCCCGGGACTCAACATGGCCGCCGAGTGACGAGGGTCTATTATGTCCCACTGAAAAAGGTAGACAACCAAGGATACAATGACCATGGGTTTTCCATGCAGGATGTAGCCATGCGCGTCCTTCAAAGCCCTCTTGGCTTTGTCTTCACTCGGTAATGTGATAAAAGCTTGTCCCTTCATGCGTCCTTCCTTCATGAGACGGACGTCAAATCTGAAATAAACAAAACCTCTAAAGCTGTTTTCATGTGAGCGTCGTCAATCCTAGGCTCGATTACCGCCGCTCCCTCGGGTCCGGTAAGCGTGGGCTCATTTCCCGAACAGCGGTTGGTAATCGAGCCTACGAGAAGCCTACGTAAATAGACAACCAAAGTAATTACTCTGACCAATCACAACAGACGTAACAGCGCAATGAACCAATCAGAGTTCAAAGCAAATACATGTAACCGGCGCCAAGCGCGGGAAAACGAGTGCGAGTGAGACGCGATTGGTTTCGGTTTTGTTTCTAATTGGTTGAGAAAGTGGCGCGGGTTTTGCTAACCAATCACAGACGGTTTACAAAGCAAACACGAAATTACTTTCGGCAGTCAACTAAAAGACGCTCTAATCAAGCTTAACAAAAAAAAAAAAAAAAAAAAAGAAACAAATACAATACAATACTTTGATTGACCCTTGCCTTGCGGGCTTTACAGTGGCAATAAGTTAACATTAGTTACAATTTATAAAATTACAAATTAGGTAACAGAAAGAAAGTACAAGACTTGTGATTAGTCTCTGTTTAAAAAGTTGTCTGTTAATTTCGATCTAAGATGAAATTCAAAGTTCATAAGTTATGGCTCAGAAGTCATTTGTCCAGCGGTAGTTTTATACAAGCGGATGTTTCAAAGCTTATAATTTCGGGTTGTGCCTCGTTCTCTCAACCAACTTGTCGGTGTTTGGAAATCAGAAAACACTCTTCCTTGTGTTTAATATATTACGTTAAAGCCGAATTAAGCTGTCACCCCTCTACTTCGAGATCTCTGTGATCAGTCCTGAAAATCGTTCCCCATAGTTGCTGTAAACAAACCTCTATTACGTGGTTATATGACGAGTGTAAAATTATTGTCTTAACATGAATCAAGCGGAATGGGAAAATACGGAGTAACATTAAAGATGGCCATACTCGTAATCAGATGCCGTAATTTCTTTTCACAAATCAGAGAGAGATACTTTGGCACTTGCCTCCTGTCAGCCAGTGGAACCTCTATTGAACAATCAACTTTTACGAAGTAGTAACTTATCGACTTATCCAGTGTAACCGTTCATAACAGCTTTGAATGTACTGTGTTAGTCTGACTGGCATTCAAAAAGGAAGGAAAAAAACTTCAAACAGGGTAGCAAAGCTACTGCTATCAACGGGGAACCTATAAATTACATATAAATTGCACTAAAATTACTAACATCACAAAGCTATAAGGTGTTCATACCGCTACAGTGCCTTACCTGTCTTTTTCTTCCTCTACGCTGTGATCAATGTACCGTCCAAATATGTAATTGAGATCCTTCGAGGAAAAGGAAAGGTTGTTGTAAGATAGGCAGGCACAGGGAATCCAAAGCTTAACTACAAATAACTGCACCTTATTCTATGGTTTTACAGACAATACGTGTGGATATTTTACGAATTACATGGGGGGGGGGGGGGGGGGCTGGGAGAAAAATGCTGTTGGAATTGATTGATTCAAAAACCCAAGTTCAACTCCTCAACTACATCTGGTTTGTCTTCTGCCAGGTGCGATGTTTAACCTTGTTATACCGAAGTTGATATTTACTCCAGATGCCTTACTAACTTTAAAGAGTGGAAACAGAGGTCTACCTTCTCCTCAACATGCTTTGCCAGATTTTTTATGTAAAGTCTGCAAGTGGGGTCCCCAGGTGTGTAATTCTTGAAAGCCGACATCTCAGACATTTCTGAAAGAAAGACGTCATGCATTTTAGACAACAATTTTTAAAATCAGTTCCTCTAACACAGGAAATACGATTTATGTTTTTCAATCATCATTTTAGTTGGCGGATTGAGGAAGTGAGTGGGGGGGGGGGGGGGGGGATTTCGAAGTTTATTTTAAGTGTACAATGGCACTGACGCATAGCTGTAAAACAATCCTACTTTTGTAAGCAAACAAAACAGACTTAAAAAGTTAATGAGAGTACGGCAGAATTTGATATTCAACCCTCAACCGACATTTTTGTTGTACACTGATGCAAAGCAGATGCCTTTGTAAACAAGGAAGTTAAGTGAAATATCTTCAAAAGTTCCAATCTTAAATTACGTTTGACGGATTCCAATTCATTTTGTCTGTTACTGTTTATAGAGGTATTTTGGTTCCTATTAATATTATAACAATGAAAGGTTCGCCGGAAAAAGGATTCAAGTGATTACTTGTCACTGAAATCCAGATTTCTCCAAATAATCTCAGCTTTTGAATACAGACTTTTTGCTGCCTAAGAAATGTAATTCCATGTTTTCGCTCCCACCCTAAGGTTAAATTCAAAGAATTTAGCTTAATCCTTAGTTTGGTTTTGACCTTAGCATTGCCTTAGAGATCGCCTTTGTATCTTTTCAATGGATCTTAATCTTTTCGCCAGCCACTCTGAAGTTTGGTTTACATAGGGGTCTCGTCATTTCCCAGGGGATTGATATTGAAATAATAAAAAAACAGAAAAGTGTGTTAACCTTTGCTGCTAATCCTGTTCCTGCGCAATTCTGCAGATGAGATAAACTCATTGTTTTCTTCAGAAATGAATTCCTCCTCCTCTTCCTCTTCCTCGTCAAGTTTGTTGACATCAGTCTCTGCTGGAGGTGCAAATCTTCCAAAACCTTCTGTCTCTGGGGGATTGGAACCTGTGAAAGAGGAGAGCTTTAAAGGGGCATTGGTCAAAAAGGCACCAAATATTTAACAAAGAATCTTTGCTCAAACATGAAATTGTTCTTGGAGCACTGATAAGAAAATATCAGAGGATTTCTCAAAGGAAGAAGTCAGACCATAAGTAGTTTTTAGCGATCACACTATTCAGGTATTAAGTACAAAAAAAAAGAAGAAAAAAGCAAGAAGAAAGGATAACAAAGACAATAATAAAGATACATAAAATCAAAGCAAATCAGTATGCAGCAGCCAAAGTAGAGGAGCGTTCGAGTCAGCTGCCGCTTATTTGCACAAAAGGAAAAAGAACATTTTGCATTGAACTAACTTAAGCGTGCATTTATAGAAAAAAACCTAGTCCTTGAAAAATTTGTGCCTTTTTTTCACGACAGAAGTTTTAATCCATTTCAACCCTGGAGATTTGCAGCCAAACATAATTTATAGTAAATAAGGGCGTTAGTTACTAAAGAAACTGTGGTGCTGCGTCGGTGAGGAGTAGAAACGAACGTTTGGTTTATCAATAGAGTTGATAAGGCAATTTTGCCACTATAAAGATATTCGAATGCTGACGATTTGAGCGTTAGCCCTTCGTCAGAGCGAATTTACACTAGTTAGTTTCTGTGAACTGGTAAAGTAACACTGCTGTCCAGACCATTAGTTTAACATTTCCGCTGTTACTTATATGTTCTCTGGCTATTGAAAGTGACACTAAGAGGATAGAAAGGCAAAAGCACGGCCAGGAACCCCTTGCACTGTAATGAGTCATTGCTGACTAATGCTGAACAATCATTGCACTGATCATGTTGATGTGCCAGCAAATTCTCACAACTAACATGAATCTAAATGCATAACAATCAGTAAAGGCAATTCATATTTTGATCAATATTGTACCAAACTGTCGGTTACGTGCTTTACCTGCCATTGTGACAGAAGCTCCTGAATCAAATATATTTGAAATGGCCTCTGTTAGTTTGAACTCTATCCTCTTTGGCTGTCCAGTGGGCTGCTCAAACGCTTTTTCTACAGGTGTATGTTTAGAAGAAGGTACTGATCGGACTTTCTTGGATGGGGGCTGTGACGGATGAAGCACCACTTTGTGACGCTTTTTGGAACTCGCAGCCGGTTTAGCAACAGATATTCTCTGAGCATGCTCAGCTCTTTCCTTAGCTCTGAAAACAAAAAACAGAAAATCAAACTGAGATAAAATTAAAGTTGACCCTTTCCTGGCCGGTATAATCATAACTTGGTCAATATTTGGTCAATTGCAGTGAAATTTTGTAAGCAAACTGGTCTTGGAAAGATCTTTGCATTTAAAGAAAAAATGGTACCCCTGGTATCTACGATGTGGTTTACCACCCCTACAATTTTTTAATGCTTTTAATTTAATTCTTTTTGGACTCTGGCATATCTCAGGTGGTTCTATACATTAAAAGCTGCAAATTAAGCTACATCTTGGGGGTAGACCTTACCTATCACATGTGCCGATCAGTGAAATTTGGTAGTGTTTAACTTTGACGTTTTAAAACCATTCCTGTCAAACACCTGAATTCTTTCAGTTATCTTGATATGAGAAATGAATTTCACGAAAATATAAAGAACCTTTTAAATGATACATCACACATGAGCATTGTGTTTTTCTTTGCCGTTTTGGAATATTGGGCCAAGAAAACTTAAGCTAGAAAGGGTCAAGCCCTCGTGTTGCCTGTTACCTCCTTGATACTGCATTGATAATGATGATGAGGAGACATTAAAGAACACAAATAATTATTATTCACCTTCTTTCTCTTTCCTCTTCATCACTTTCAATTTCTGACTCTTCACTGGACATAGACCTGTCGTCATCTGAAGAAACCCCCATATCCTCAGGTTGGCCTTCTTGTGTTTCACCTAGCTAAAGAAGTGGCATTGTGTTGTTTCAGAAAATGTCCAAACCTCTTGTAGCTCAGAAGGTTTTTTGGTACTGGATGACCAGCCCACTGATAATCCAAACTGGCTTCACACTCAACAACAACGACATCAACAATTTATTTGAAAAACAACAGAATGAATGGCTTGTCCCGCAAATAGTTACAAAACTAATCGAGGCGGGACAAGACGAATACAGGAACACTTTAGAAAAGTAACAAGAACTTACAAATATAGACATGCAAAAACTTTACGTAGTAACAGATTTAACGCATTTTACACTTGTTTACAGAATAAAAGTAATAATAGTAAATGGAAAAAATATTTAGTTAGTCCTACATTTTTAATTATCATAGGGATTTCAATCAACACTCTCCATTATAAACTTTAGCTTTCGAGACCTCCCTACCCATAGGAATTTCTAATGACATTCCATCAGGAAGGTTATATATGAGTTTTCCTGAACCACCCATTGTGCGATTGTGGGAAGTTAGACAAATGCAACTATTGGATATATTTTCCATCAACACAACACAACATGGTGTCTCCTAATACAGACGTATTTTTCACAGTTTATGACTGCAAGAAAAGCAGATCTTAGCAAGGGCTATTGAAATCCAAAAAGAATATTTAGGGTAACATGCATTTTTACAATGCAATTTTATGCAATGCTATAGGCAGGGCCTCACTGAAAACCACATTTTATGACGTGGGCTCCCTGTTGAAAGATCTTATATATTATTATTATTATTATTATTATTATTATTATTATTATTATTATTATTATTGAGATTAAATTTCGAAAAATAAATGCCATACATTTATGTATAATTTTTTAATATTTTTAAGTATTATTTTCCCTAGTTATCTCTAGAAAATGGGTGGTTACTCTCAATTTTCTTTTTCCATTTCTGTTCAATAGCTCTTGCTAAGACCTTCTTTTCCCACATAGTCATAAACTGCACAAAAATACCTTTAAATTAGTAGGCACCTTCCTTATGAAATCAGAGGTTCTCGGACCATTGCACAAGATGTACAGAACATAATGTGCAGTAGCAAAAGGTGGCACCGTCCTTAAGAGGAGTGCATCACTTGGTAGGTAACTTCACTTGTGCTTCTTTTCAATGACTGGTTTTCTGGTTTCCTCAAAACTATCGACTGCAATTTCTGTGATTGCTCTCCAGTCTTGGCTATTTCCAATAAGTTGCTCCCATTTTGTATGGCGTATTGCAGCCAGGATCAACTGGTGGTTCATTATGGAAAAGCTCAATACTGACACTGCACATGACAAACCTTACCAGGGGTGGAGTGGGGGTCACTTGGCCAAATGGAGCTGGAAGATTCATTTTATTCATCAAATGCAAAACCTACAAACAAACAGAAAACGCTCACTTAGGGGAAGAAGATTAACATTCAATGTGACACAGAACACTGGCATACTGATATCACATTCAAAAACCTTGAGCTACACGTATGGGGAGTAAACCCTGTTTCACTCAGGCTCAGGTATATTAGTGGCAAGGAGGTATTAATGTTGCCAAGGTTAGTCCCAAAAATGTCCTATAAGGCAAAAACTGGATCGAAAAATGTCCAACAGCCCAGAACATTAACCCAAACAAGTTTATTAATTATTCTTTGGACAAAATCCTAAAAACGTCCCCACCAAAACCTTCCCTCCCAAAACGAGGGCAAGTAGAAAATTTCTAACCCAAAAAAGTACCCAGTCACTAATGTCAAACCAAAAATAGGTCTTTGCATCTCTCCATCACCAATAATATTATTATATCTGAAACTCCTCCCTTTGGGCCCATTATTGTGGTGTTGTTTGGTCATGTTAATGCACTAAGTCGTTGGTTATCCTCAATATAGGTGTCTGATAAGGTTATCTGGCCACCGTAAAGAGATTTGAGTGCTGAGGTTTCGAGCGTTGGCCCCTCATCAGAGCAAAGGGCTAACACTCAAAATGTCAGCACTCAAATCTCTTTACGCTGGTCAAATTACCTTAATTTATTATCAACTCATCTGATGAAACCAAACATTTGCCTCCACTCTCCCACCACTGCAGCACCAGAGTTTCTTCAGAAACAAAACCCCTTTAATATCATCAATGTACTTGCCAGTCATAATAGCCAGCTGCCAACTATGACTAATGGTCAACAGCCTACATGTAGCTTACCTGGATGTAAAATCTTGGTACACAAGCCAGTGTGTGAGCAATATTAGTGAGGATTGTAGCATTCACAGGAGGGTACATGTAATGAAGGCTTGGGTTGGAAATGTAATTTATTCTGAAATTTATCAAAAGAAATCAAGATATCAAGTTAGTATTAAAAACAAAACAAAAAATAGAAAACTAGGACAACCACCTTATAACAGGGAAGATAGAGCCAGTGTGTGGTCAAATCTTAAACACTTGTGTCTGGTGGAAAATATATCCAATAGTTGCATTTGCCTGCATGCTCAGTCATAAAATGTTGAAACAGTCCGCTTACTTTCTCCCCCCACCCTCCCCTTCAATGTTGAATTTGTGTGTTTTCACAAGCGTGAGTGAAAGAAACACTGTGAATGCAACATTGCAGGAGGGGAGGGGGAAGGGGGAGTATGACTGTGCAATATGGGCAAAATGTGATTTATCCGTGGTCTCAGTGAAATGTTTCAACAAATTATGACTGCAGTTGTAGCTTTTCACAATTATTTAATGTGCTTCAAGAAAACATTTTTATATATCCCTGATCAGTGATGGAATGTCATTAATTAGAAAATTTTGATATTTAAGGCTTTCCTCAAGGGTAATTAAAAACAAAGTGCCTCTAGGCTCCATAGGGCTTCTGCATTAAGACTTCCATTAGGCTGATTTTACTTGAATCACTCAAGCTTCAGAATTCGGTTAATTAGCATAAAGCCTGCATATTTCAAATGCCTGAGAAGGCCAGTTTCCCAGTGTAATGTTAAACAAATAGGAGTCTTACAGGTATCCCCCCTGGACAGTGGATGGTTATCTCAGTATTTGTTCGTGATATCTTGATAAAGGAACAGTTTGCCTATGATTATACCATATTATTATTATTATTTTTTCTTACCCCAGCCCTGGTGCCATTCCCTGTACGTTGGATTTCGCTTTTTCTTTGCTGCCTTGTTCTGCTTCTTGCTTTTTTGTTTCCTTTTCATTCTTCACATTTTCATCAAGTTCTGTTTGAGGGGACACTCTGAAAATACAAGACATAGTATAGTACTTGTAGGTGCAGGTACATGTTAATCATGAGGACCTGTATATCATATGAAGACACACCAGGTAAAAGTATTGACAGTGAGATCTACTGAAAAGGATCTTCTAAACACAAAACAATTAGCTATAGGTGCAATTCCATGCTGAATCATGCAAATAATTATAAATGGGTAATTGTTTCTAGAGGAAAGGAAATTGTTTCTAAAGGAACTATGGTGCTACGTAGGCAGTGGAGAAGAACTGAATACAGTCAACTCTCTTTATTGCAGACACCCTCAAGACCGCGAGTTAGTGTCCTTAATAGCAAGAGTCCATAATAGTGGGAATTTATTTCAGTCAAGCGTCTACATTCTATTTTTTGCCTGTGATTTAGCTACTGTCTGTATTATCAGAGTGTCTGTAATAGCGAGGTGTCTGCATGGCGAGAGTTGACTGTACTTGGTTTTATTGTAACCGAGTTGATAAGGTAAGGTTTGGCCACCATAAAGAGATTTGAGACCTGACATTCCATGTGTTAGCCCTTTGTCAGAGTGAATTACTCTAACTGATTTGTTCTGACGAAGGGCTAACACTCTAAATAAAATGTCAGCTCTTGAATCTCTTTATGGTGGCTAACATCAATAACCTTATCAACTCAGTCGACAATACCAACATTCATGCAAATTCTGCATCCTGATTGGCTCCCTCAGCAGTCCGAATTTTCTGATACAGACTGCTAAGATGGACCGCTTGCATTACAATGTACGTTGGGAAGGAGCAAAGTATTTCAATATTGACAAAACAAGCCAAAAATGTTTTAAATTAAGCTTAATATGAAGTGGGAGTGTTGGTGTTTCACTAAGAGAGCGACAAATTTTATTATCACACTGCTTGCACATAAACAAGTTTCATGCAGACTAGAAAGCAAGTCTATATAATTGAAACCTCATTGAACTAGCTTGTTTGGTCCATATTGCGATATATTGGTCTTGTCCCTTGTTTTCAAAGTTTAGGTGAGGTCCATAAACTTGCAAACCAAGAACCCAACCAATATTATTTTTCCAAATATGGACCTCGTGCTAGTTCAATTACATACGTTTACAGGCTGAGAATAATGAGGAGGATAATTATTATGCATATCGACAATGGCCTTAAAAATATTTTATTAAGAGTTAACTTCATGAACCAAAAATGGGCTTCATGAACTAAGCTCAGCTCAGGTCAATTTTTATGGCACATACCTGCGACTAGAATAGAATAGGATAACTGTGCTTAAATGAATTATTGCAAATAATAATTAGATAAATAAATAAATAAATAAATAAATAAGTAAATAAATAAATAAAGAACTCATTTTTTAAGCAACTATTAGAGCCAGGAGATCGAAGTAACTAAGGGGTTTTCAAGGCCGTCTCCAGCTAGATGACAAGCTGATGATGGTAAACATGACAGACAGACATTGAGAAACAGATAATGTTCGTAAAGTCCAGGGATGTAACTAAGGAAAACCTCAGCAGGCTCATTAATAAGCCCAGCCAGTTCTTTTGGACTGTGCACCTTTAAAGTTAGCCTCAAGTATTTGTGTTCTGTTGAAATTTCAGCTGGTGATAAATCTCTTTCAGACGGTGAAATTCACCAGTTGCCAGCTCTTAGTGGTATCACTGCAAGCCATAAAATGTATATTTTTAACTTTATCCCATGCTCACAACCTGAACAACAGTACATCTATAGCTCTCATTTCAGAACCAAGCTTAAAAATTTACCATGACTTTTATTTAACATGACACAGGACACTATTGACACTGCTGATCCTGTAGTATCCTGGACATATGTCAGATACGTTCAACCTCCATAGAAAGTGGCCTAGCTTGCCATATCTGACTGGTGTAGCAAGGGTCATGGGTTCAAATCCAATTGGGGACTCCCATTTTTTTGCCTCATTCTTATAACATAATATAATGGACATTAAATCTTTCTCATTCCAAATCATTACCAGGCTTAAAGTTTACCATCTTTATCTTAATGGACACCCACCTGGTACACTGCCGAGCTGCAAGGTGTTCATGATATGGTTTGGCATACTCAACTGTCAACCTGCTACCAAGCACCTCTATCTGATGGAGCTGGGTAAGAGCCTGTATGTTATATGAACACACATTCAGGTATTAAATACCATAATAAGATCCAAAAGGATCTTCCAAACACAAAACAACTAGCAATAGGTGTAATTCAAAGCTGAACCATTCAAATTATAATTTTACAATAACTGTCCAAATTCCCGCACGCTGATTGGCTCGTAGCTATAAAAATGACGTCAGATGTAACGCGCGCTTTCTCAACGAAAAAATAGCCAATTCCCCTCGTACTTTTTCTGTTTTATTGTAAAAAACAAATCGACAGCAGTTTTCTATGGTCTATACTCTTATAGACCATAAAATGACGCAATAAAATGTCCAAAACTTGGCAGTGAAACCACTCGCTTGCGGCTCGTGGTTCCACTTGAGTTTTGAACATTTTTTGACCTCATTTTATGGTCTATAAGAGTATAGACTATAGAAAACTGCCGTCGTATTGTTAAATAGGTAAGGGTGTAAGATTCTAAAGAAAATGTGGTGTTATGTTGGTGGGGGAGTAGAAACAAATATTTGGTTTAATACCAGCTGATTTGAAAACCAGGCAATTTGGCCACCATTAAGAGATTCAAGACCTGATGTTTCAAACGTTAGCTATCAACTCTGTTGATAACACCAAATATTCATGCAAATTACAGTTCCATGCCTTAAATATTTCTCAACTCTTTAGGCTTTCATTACAAAGCTATATACATGTAGCCAAACTTGTTATGACCAGTTCCCTTATACCTAAAGATGCAAAATTTTGATCATAGTGGCACTTTAATTAGATCTCACTCAGTGTTTGTTTTTTTCAATAAATTGACCTGTGAGAGCGCATTAGGCTGCCTTGTGAGAATTTAGAGGGCCCATTTTCACGAAAAAGGAGCCAAAGACCTTGTATTTCACAGCTCTTCTAGTACAGAACATAAGAATTAAAGAAATTAGTAGATGTTAAATTATTGTTTTGAGATGTGGTCTGGAAGTTTTTATAAGTAGCTTTGATTGGGGGTGTGTGGAAAAAGCCCCAGGAAGGTGACTTTTAAACTGATTTTCTGGTGAATGTTTGAACTTACGAGTCATTGTCATGAATTTGGATTTGAGTGAAATTTCTGATTTAAAAAGGAAGGGGGCAGGAGAGGAATTCTGCCTGCAGTGACTTTGAACCTGAATAGCTTTTTTTAACAATTGAGCAAATATCATGAAACTTCAGGACTTTTTCACAAATTTACCTGGAAATAATTTGATGTGGTCGGCTTAGTGTTGACTGACTTTGGTATTATCATGGCACCCCCGCCCCCAGCCCCAGAAGACCAAAAAGACCTGGTCTAGATAGGGCTAATGTGAAAATTGCTGACTGAGGTTTTTATGTTTCCTACCTCAAAATTTCCCTGAAGTCACTTGGGCTTTTTTCCACACACTGCTTTACATAATCTATTTGTAGTGAAGCATGACTGTTTCAAAATATTATACAATCATGCTCATGATCAACTGTCAAATCTCTTTGTAATAAGAACATTAAGCCTTACTGGACGAAATTTGTGTGTCATTTTTAATCACCAAATTATACATTTTTATTTGAGGTAATACTGCAATACTGCGCTCTATAAAAACCCTGTCTGAGACATCAATGTGAGCTAATATTATTAGTACATACAAAGGATGAAATTGAGCTTAAGTTTCTTCAAAGGAATAGGAAAGATGCTTTTATTATTTAATTAAAAAGCACACAATTTTAATCCCATTTGTAACAACCTTACCCTGTTTGTTTTTGCTGGTATAATTATTCCAAGGAAGATAATTGCATACTAATCTAATTGTTTTAGCTCACACACAAAGCGTAAGCTAATGTACATAAACTGCTGCCTTTTTTCAGAGCATATTTATTTAGCAATTTGTTGCTAAGTTATTAAACTTTGGTTGTATAAAAGTGAATTCATCACTGTGGTAACCTGGGCTCAAACATGAAGACAAACTACGGAGTGTAACATGCAACCATGCCAGTCCCTAGAGATTCAAATGACAATGATAGGATGGCCATGTCAGTGAATTATAACAAAAGAGGCTAATGAGAAACCTTTTGTTCATGGTTACACAAACATAGCAGTGATGACATTATGTGTATAAGCTTACTGTCTATATAACGGAGCTTCCTAGGGGAAGAACAGGGTTCATTAATTGTCCATCAACAGTGAGCCCAACTCTAGTTCGATTGGTGGACTACATATTAGATCTGACTATTATTTTTACACTGTAGTTTTCCTTGCACAAATATTTGCTTAAAGAAAGTAACTTTTTATCAGAAACAGTTTGTTTTGCAAGAAGATGTCAGAAGGCAAGAAAGCAGAACTTTATCAATGGGCACATGTTCATTTAATCTACAAAAAATGTTAACACTAATGCTGGCAAGCCTACAAATTCAATTAACCCATTCCTTGAAACATTTGTTATGAGCTCATACTATTTTGTAATTATTATTTTAATTCACAACATTATATATGTGAAATTGTGAAATATTTGTTTGCAAGAACTAAATTTTTGGCAGAAGTACAAAGTTCTGCATCTAAGTTCAATCTTCCATACGTAAAAATAACCTTCAAATCAAGTGGTGTTGAAAGTGGGAGGAGTTACCTCTTTTATCGTGTACTTTGTGTTTAAACTTAATGGGTGCATGAATCAATAAAAATGATCTACTTTCCGATAATCATGACAAAATTATCCAACTTACTCTTGTTGCTTCTGCTTGACTGGAGAATTCAGCAAAAGCAGCATCTCTCTAAAAATTAACAATCATTTCAGTATAATAACATTTTTTTATTTATTTAACATTTAATTTCCACATGAATAACTGTTGTTTTAGCTTAACCCCATCAATGCCAGGGTCAACCACGAATAATTTGACTATAGCTACACAGCATTATGTGGGGACTACTGGCTGCAGACTGTGGATTGCAGACAGGAGACTGAAATCTATGGACTGCAGGGTTGGAAACTAAGTTTGGACAGCACTTGCCACATGGGCGTGTGACCTTGTTTAAGAACTGCATAAGAAAAGTCACAATTTGTACTCGCCTAGGCGAGTGGGAGAGTGCTTACTTCCATCCCTGGACTGTGGACTGCAAACTATTGACTAAACACAAAACATGATGTAAGGTGTAAAATGATGACAATAGACTGGAGATTAATACATTGAACTGAAATATATAAAACATGACCTAGGACCCTAGTGTAGACTGATCACTGTGGACTGTGGACTGCAGACCAAATATAAAAAAAAACACCTTGAAAGACCTTGGTGAAAAAATAATGATGATTGCGGACTTTGGACCGGTTAACTGTTAAGAACTAAGAACTTATCTGTTTTGTTTTTTTCTTCATAACAGCATATTTTGACACAAACATTTTAAAATGGTCTGAATACAGTACAATCATACAAGTTTTGACAAGTACCACATAATTTGGGGATGACAAATGACTTTTTATGGTCTTCCGCCATGCAAATTTGTCCTCTAGCTTCCTCTACTGGTGAATTTGTTGCACGTCGCAAGTCTGGGGTTAAAATATTTAAGCTGGAATTTATAAAATTTCATCCCCTGGGCCTTAATTTTCTCTGAAAATAAGTTGGGGGTCTAATGCCCTAGGTCTGCCACTGCTATTTTACCTTTCTTCACAATTCCATTTTAAATTTACAAGTACTTGAATGAATGGACAACTGGCAATAACTGTTGAGGCCATGCATACTTTCCCAATTTCATGCATGGCAAAATTTCAAGTAATAAAAGTGAGATATTGATTGTATCAGTAAGCCGAAAACATGTTTGACCCACTCTACACCCCTTAGTTTTTTTTAAACCCTCCCTCACCCCTCCTATTCAGCCATCCTAGCTGTTGTGGTTCAAATTTATCCTTGGTTTAAATTTTATCTTCCCATTGTTCTTGGGTATGGTAATGTATGATAATGAGTTTGAAGCAATGGAAAATAAATTTGCCTGATTGATTGACTGTATTCCAGAATAAGAATGGGAGGAATAGCCATTAGATTTCTCTTTTTAGGTAAATTTGGGAAGACATTTCTGCAAACATTAGCTGACACATGATAATTTAAGAGCAATTTTGTACTCCAGTAACTCCAAAAACCTCTTGTCAGGGATTTCTTGTAATCATTGTATGTATTCCTATTCCAGAATATGGTCAATTGAACGCACCCTAAGTTTAAATCAAGGATAAAATTGAACCACAACATAATCATCTGACAGTGACCTACTGGAATAGTTTGGGTATTACCCCAACACACAGTTGAACCTCTGCTAATGGACACCTCCCGTAGGTGGACACCTCTCGTAAGCAGACACTTGGTCATGTCCTCTGGTACTTAGTCATACAAACACTACATTTTTAACCTCCTATAAGCGGACACCTCTCTTACAAGTAAGCAAACACTTTTTCTGGCCCCAAGGGTGTCCGTTTACGGGAGGCTCGACTGTACACAGAAACATTATTTATCTCTGTCAATGACCTAACAATTAAAACTACATGCTTCAGCATTTCTGACCTTTATGGAACACTGCAGTTTTAATTCACCATGAGAATGTTATAAGATGTTTTGAGTCAATGTTGTTATGTTTAATTCATTTGATAACTTCATAATTTCTTTCTGAACAAATTCATAACTTTCTCAGTTGTTTTTTTTAGATCACTGTATGCTTCAAACCGTAAACCACAAATACATGCAGTGATTTGAGTACGGTTTAGCGATAAAAATAATTTATCTGACGTTAATTCACAACATGATTATGAACACAATATTGATCATTGATAGTGAAAAGAGAGTGTATTCTGTGATTTGTTTTCAACACATACAATGTAACTGTTAAACGTGAGCTACACGTATAGTCCAAGCCTTGGTAGCTGACAAGGAAATCATGAGACCTTCGTGACAATGTTCTTCCTTATGTTACTTTATCACTGACTAATACTGGAAGTCTATTGAGTGCTGTCTTGGCCAAGCAAACCAGGCAGCTCATTTTAATTTAATATAATACCTAAATGCAGTATTTTCTGGTTGTTTCCACTAGGGTTCTTGATAAAAGTTTTCAAACAAACTAAGACTCAGTTAAGAAAAACATGATTGTGACCAAGTTCAACTAAAGTTCTGCTGGATGCAATATTAAAAAGTGACCTGTAAGCTTTTCAGACTTTTTGCTCGAAATGTTTGATTTAGTCAAATTCCTCAGTTTTGACTTGTTTTCTTTAGGTTATTGGAAACTGCAATCCCCTGATAAGACATTCAAATAAACCAAATTCTTCTTATGATCCAATACAAGAAATGAGACCCTCTCTTATCTGGAACACGGCCAAAGCCATTTAAAGGTCTTACCATTTGCAAATGCCAAAACAAAGGAAACACCTTCTCCTCAGCTATATTAAGACCCTGAGTGTTGGTCCAGCAAGGACTTGAAAAATGACTTCCCAATCAGCCGTCTAACTGAGCTTACATGTAACTGGATGGTAGTTAGGTAGCCCAGATCTGTCTGTAGTCTGGTAAATTTCATTTAGGTCTAGCTTGTAACTCACTGGATGAGACTTTCAAAGTGTGAATAAAATTCAAATGAGAGTTTTTGAGCAGTGCATTTCTGTGGTGCTTTCTTCCAGTCATTTCACCTTTGAGTTGTTTCGCTGATGTCTTAGGTCAGTTCGCTAACGTCTCATATTGATATAATGCATATTAGGGAGAAAAGTTTTTTTTTTATCTTGAGACTTGGGTATCAAGTAGGACTGTTCCCTTCTGATCCATTTCTCATGCCACTTTCTTGCCAACTCGTTAAACTTCAGTAATGTTTGTGATGTATTTTGAATTAAAGTCTCAAATGCATATTTCCATAAAGAGAAGTCTCAAATGTATGCTTCAAAAACTCATTAATAAGCCCATTGACCTATCAAATGGTCGACAAAACATCAAGTGCAGTGGTTTTAAAAACCGATAAAACCTCCTCCTTATTAGTATGCTGTGTTTAATGGTTTCTCGTATGCAAATTTCCAATGTTCACGAAAGCATCATTGTTATGAACTCTCTTGACAAACGCTTTTCCAGGAATGTTTTTGAAGCCGTTCAAAAAACTTGCAGCATGTGTTTTATTGGGTCTAAAACTACTTGGCTGTGCCTCATGGTTTTAAATCCCAATAAAACAATGCTGCTCATGTTTTAAACATTACTTTAAAAGGACTTACGTACCATACATGTACCTGACACATTTGCACCACACTTAAAATTTCCATCTATTGCACAATGTGTATTGATTGCAGCTTGATTGCAATGATGCAGGTAGCGCAAGCACAAGAGCTGATATGTTAGCAAGTTGTTCATCAGACAGGAAATAAAAATGAATTTGAACTTTCACATTTTACTCAAAAGTCCCAAAGTGATAAAAAAATAGAACTGTTTGTTTTATCTGACCCTAACTTAAGTGCTTCAGAAGGACATGTGACTGAAGATGTTAGCAGACTGACATAAGATGTTAGTGAAGTAGGCCATTAGCGAAACAACTTGTAGGTGAAATGACTGAAAATAAGGGCTGTCATTAAGGGCCATGACCTGAAACACCTGTTATGGTTGAATACATGAAAAGAACCTTGATGTAACCAGGGTATCAGTCACCTGACGCCACTAGGGAGTCTCGCCACCAACTAACTCACCACTACGAAACCACCTCGCCACCAACTAACTTGCCACCAAGCGAAGTCTTCTCGCCACCAACGATCCACTTCATTAATCTAGCACTAAACCACAACGCAAAGCTATGGAAATTTGTTTTACTTCATTTTGTTGAATAGCTCACATAAAGCGTGACGTGGACTCTTGTTGAACGATTTAAGTACGATTGAGTTCGAACGTTCAGCTTATGCAAAAGTGAAGCAAGTAAGCAGTCAGTAAGGTTGAATTCTAGGAAGCAATGGTTTGTTCGTTACTTGCTTTAAGAAAGCTTAGGTTCTCGCTAGCAAGATCTCAATTTCCTATAACAAGCTAGCCTGCAGTGCAGGCATTTTTCATGGGCGAGCACTGAATAAATTTAGTTCGCATATTTGAACGAGGCTGAGGGGGAGGGGGGGGGGGCAGGAAATGAGAGTATTTTCCCTCCTCTCCCCCTTCCCCCCTCCTTTATTTCTCAGCCAGTTGTCCTCTCCCTTAGGGTCACTTTTGACTTGCTCCAGCCCTCTCGCGCTTCCTCGCCCAAGATGACAGCAACGAAGGATTATTCTGCACTCCCGCTCCAAAAATACGCCTGCATTGCAGGCTAATAACAAGCTTACAATTTCTCGCTCTCAAGATTACAAGCGCAACACAGTCAGTTTCAAAAATGCTGTCAGTAACTTCCCCAGATGTTGCTTCGCTAAAGGGTTGTAATTTGCATACAGAAAGGCAAATCGATGGAAATTAAAGTCGCCCGAACAGCTAATTCTGCTTGACTAATTTCCTCTAGTTTATCTCCTCGTTGGTGGTTGGTGGCGAGAAGACTTCGCTTGGTGACGAAGTCGTTTGGTGGTGGCAAGTTGGTTGGTGGCAAGGTGACCATAATTCATAACAGGTGATCTTAATGGCTGTCAGTCCATTTTACCCACAAAGCAACAAGACTGTTAGGGGTGTGAAGCTCAATGATACATGTGACAAGGTGCGCTGCAAATAGTTTACTCCTTTGTAGTCTGTGGACAAAATCCTAAAGGGAACCATTCAAAAGAAAGATGTTTTGCAGTGCTTTCTTGTGGTGCTGTTTATAATGGGAGCAACTGCAGAATGTAAGACCACTTTTTACGGTATACCAAACGAACTGTACTAAAGAGCAAACCCGAAACGAGCCAACTTGTTTCAGGTATACAGTAAAAAGTGGCCCTGTATTCTGTAGTTTAGCCTTATAACGAACTGTTGAACAACGTGTTTTCAGGTTGTTGAGTAAGTGAATTAAAATAGTTCCCTCTTAACAACAATTGAAGTAGTCACTTGATTCTCACTGATTTTGATTAGCCCTCAAAATCATGATTTGATCAAACACAACTCGTGAGACCAAACAGTCTTTCTTGCAGATTACAAGCCAAATACTCACCATTTTCCCCCTTCGTTCCATGCATATCACCTCTTTGGCTCCAAAATGTTTCAGAAAATCGGTTTTATCCCTTACATTTAGCTGGGAAGGCAAATGCCTCACTAACAACTTTGCGGTCGCGCCATCCGCCATATTGAATCCTGGTAATTACCGCTGTACACTCTGCGTGTTTCGCGGACTTCGGACCAAATCTGACAGGGGACAGACGGTAACAGGCCCAGAGTCAAGCCCAAATATTTCCATTTTTATGCAAAGTGCAACATCTTTATCAGCACACTAGTATTTAGGTCTGATCCATTCATTTACCCGAAATCAAATCCCCAGGAGGGTATGTCTCAGAAATTTATTTGGTGTACATGTAGTATTACTGCCATCAGGTGATTTCCAGCACTTTCCATCATTCATTCTTTGGCGGATAAATATTACCGCTCTTTATCAGTTAATACCGCGATAATGATATCAAACAAATGCCGAATCATTGGCGAACAAGCCATGATCATTTTCTTGACTTAATAGGTTACCATAGAAACATTACAACTTGTTAACAGCACCCCTAATTTTAGTGGTTATAAAAGAAGCTCATTGATCCCCACTTTTTATTGAAGACTGTGATGATCAGCATGTTCAGACATCATGTTTTGCAATTGAAAAAAGTGTAGGGAGGCTAAGGTGGCTCTGAAACCCTCACAAAAAAAAGTTTTTTAAACTTTGCAAAGAGTTGTATCTGGGCATGCTGATCACTTCCCCATAATAAATAGTGGGGGTCACCAAGCTTGTTTTTGAATTATAGCCACTTGAAGCTGAAATTAAGACGGGGCAGGGGGTAGGTTGTACTGTTACAAATGGTAACCTGGTATGTCAACAAAATGACCATAACTTTTGTCACCGATAAAAATTATCATCAGGCATTTCTTTATTATCATTGTTGCTGTATCAGCTGAGAAAGAATGATAGTATTGATCAATTAAAGTACAAGTGCTTAAAAGGGCTGGAAACTGGTGCCGGCCAACATCAATGGCTACACACTGCCTGGCCTATATAGGAAATGGGGGTTAACTCCTCCGCATCATCATCAAAGAGTGGTTGGAATATACCCATGTAAAAACTATGGGGAGTCGAGAGGGGAGAGAGATTGTTCTACTTTATTTCGGTTGGATAGCCAATAAAAAGCTTGTGTGCTCAGTGAGTTCGTGAACAAGCAAGGCTGGAGTTCACTTTTTTTTTAATATCCAAACCACAGTGCTTTCACATGTTGTTCTTATGCTACCTTTGCATATACATTTGAAGAGAACCAAGGTTTGTATCAAAACATAGTCAACTCCAGTAATAATTGCTTCCACTCAAAGGGCAGATCACCAAAAACAATTTTAAATTGGCTATTTGTGGTCTGGTTGGTTTAAAAGGTAGTCTTTCTAGGGTGGAAATGTATTCTGGTATTCCCAGGAGAGCACTCACCCATATATATCTGGCCCTAGTTGCTGAAAGAGCAGAAAACTTTATTGAGCGGATAAATCACTATCTAGCAGATAAAATGTATTGCTTGGAGAACATTTTACCCACTCATAATGATTTATCCACTGAATAGAGTTATCCACTCTTTGAACAACTGGCCTGGAGATGTACTACCCACATGGTATAGTTTTTCAATCGAAATTACATTACGGGGTTTGACTTGACACTGTCAAAGACTGGCCCATAGACAGCTGGTTTTCGTGCATTGGAAATATTTTCCAATCTTACCCCACATTTTCTACAGTCCAATCTTAAACCTCAAGCTTGTATCTGCAGTTGTTTTAAGCGGTGTCTTTTGGCAAATCAAGCCAGAAAGGAGATAGTGTATGAAATTATTGTCATCGGCAGGGTCAGGGATTTTCAGCGTGGGTGGCACACCCCAATACAAACATAGGTTGAATACTTCCAGATGGTATTTCAACAAGAACCCCTACAAACACTAAGTGAGATTCTCTCAGATGGCTTTAAGGAATGACCGAATTGTCCTTTCTTAAGATAGATGATATCCTATAATCTTGTAAAGACAACCCCTTTATTTCATTGCAGCTGAGATTATCACGCTTTCAGAGAACACCTTAACTAAGCTTAGGCTGTTGGATCAGTTGCTGTCCAACAAACCACAAACTCATGAAGTACTGCAAGACTCTAAGTGGTGTGGTGTGACCACAACCATATTTTTCTCCAAACAATTCAAAATTCAATATAGCACGAAATGAAGTCGAGGCTTCTGTAATTAGTGGGAAAGTCCCAAACTCCACTTTCTGAAATGCACAGAGACAACTAATACTAGAAACCAAAAAAGGTCAAGTACTTCACTTTAGCTGCACAGGGAGGAGGTTCCACTCCAAACAAAGGGGTTAAATGCAGATATTTAAAAATTGTCAACAACTAATCTAACAGAGAGATGATGAACAAATTATGCCAACTGCCAGCAGAATAAATCTTTTTTCTTTCACATCTCCAGAACATTCCAATTGACAGATCTCTTCACTTTACTTCAGCTAGGTAAATAAATGAAAAGAAAGGATTTTTTTTAATATTAAAATTGTTAATGCAAGAACACAAAAAAATAACAATACGCTTCTGCGCAGCATGTTGCAGAAAAGGTACAAAAAACCTTATGGATAATTAACTTGGTTTAAACATAGAAATTGCTGGAAACCTATTAACACAAAACCACTCAAAATAATGGCTATATCAGTTCTTTCAATTTCACGTGACTTGCAAATGTGAGGTGTCAAACCAATATTTCTCCCCAAACAGAGATCCCTTAGCAACCACTTTTGAAACCAAAACACAGAAAATAAGCATTAGGTGATTGCTCAGTTTTAATCTCATCTCTTAGATATAATTTAACAATACATTTACACAAAAAAAGTCCAGTGTCTAAGTACTCGCAAAACTTTTCAATTCCTCCAAAGCCCTCCTTGCCTTTTCTACTTCAACAAGTCTACCACCATTTACATCACACAATTGACAACAGTCTGCAGGAAAATGTTGCTACCAATTCCAGATTTCAAAGCTCTTTAATGACAACAGAGATTTGAAAAAATATATTTCGTGGAAGAAAAAAATTCCAACTAACAATAGCATCTGCATTGTGCATTGTTTTCTACGTGGCAGTAGTACTCAACATTAACCCGTGACAAAATACAACCCCAATATCATTAAAATGCTAAGTAATTTGGAAAGGTAGCAATTTTATGCAAATTAACTTCAGCATTGAATAAATGGTTTTCACTTAGTGATCAACAATACAAAATAATGAAAATAAATCTATATTTAGGTCTAGTTAGCTACCCCCCGACAAACTCCTTTTAATGGGCCATTCTCTTGCAAGGAATACATACAAATGGCTGGGACCAATGAACAGCAACACGTGTGCAGTAAAAAACTTATGTTAGGAAATGAAAATTTCAATTTATACTGGGAACTAAGGAAGCATGCAACTAATTAGGGTATCAAGGTGGGCAGAACTATCACCCATCAACAACAAACTATTTTTAAAGAACTGCACTTCGAAACTGATCAACTGTAATTGTATCTGAATATATAAATTTACACTACTTTTACTCGGAATTATTCTTGACTGATGTAAACATACACAGCTCTACATCTGCCTCTTGGACAACACACTTCACAATACGGCAGTCCATTCGTTAGAGGACAACAAGCTTCATGTATTACACCAAAATATATTCTACTCTAAATTCAAACAAGTCTTAAACACATTCTAATTAAGTAGCGGTTTGAAGGAAAAATAAAATATCACCTAGTAGTGCTTAGTTATTTCGAGCAAGTAAACCTTAAATTCTTATAATGAACTACAAAACAAGTGGAAAAACCTACAGCTGTACTTTATTGTAAACGTGCAAGAACTGAAAACAAAATTACTGAGATATTATGTTCTAATTAAGCTTATAGGATTAGAATATTTAGGGCAGACCAGGGTCCATTCATTTCACCTTGAGCGCTCGCACTAGGCAAATTTTCACAGTTTACAGACAACACGCGAAACAAGTAAATTAAAATTGTACGAGAAACAGTTTGTTTTGATCTTGCCCTGATTTTAGCAAATCTTGGAACAAGATCAAAACTCACTATAGTAAATATTTGCCGACTGCGGTGTAAATGTTAAGGACACGGCGCATTTATAAATTCAAGACATTGACAGAACAGAAAAAGGTTCGAATTCCTCGAGTTAACTGAATGAATATAAACGTTCGTGGCTATTGACACAATACTCTAAATCCTTATGCATGTCTGAAGCGAATTTTACTTATATAAATATCACTTATCTTAATCTATCGCTTCTTGCTTTTCCTAAACCAGCGAATTCTTTATTTCTCACCAAATATGATAGTTTATGGCTTCAACCACTCCGTTGTTTCGGCACTTCCCAAGAATTATTACACTTTTAAGTTTTTCGTAACAATCAAAAGATTATGATGAAAAATTAATGTCTTTTGTGCTGATGTAACCGAGAGCAGACCGATAGCTACTACTTAATTCGAAAACGCTCAGTCTCACTGCCCCACCTAAATTCGGAAAGCGACACACCTTCGAAAAATTACACCGATTTCGAGATTTCAAGCGAATTCCTTTCCCCATGGGGCTACCAAAGACCGAAATGAATAGCTTCTCTTTTATTTTCAACGGTCGGAAAGTAACAATAACACAGACTGAGAGTGAATAATACTCAAAAAGCATAAAGAACATAACTTTTCAATCGGCGATCGTGAGTCTAGCACGCACGTAATCCCCTCGCAACGGAGGCCACGTTTAAAAATTAAACGAACAAGACAGCACTCACACAGGCCTCCAATACCGATCTAAGTCACAACGGTCGCACATCTTGCAAAACAAGCAAGAAAAACAATATTACAATGTAAAGGAACCTATGTCCTGGATTGAACGTCTAACAGTAATTCATTAGTATTCGGCTAAGTTATAGAAGCGTTTGTTTGCTCAAAGTTCACAGAAAACGAATTTAAAAAGCTTACAGTTTATTCCTGGGCTGCTTCGGCTGCTGCTTCCTCGCTTGCTTCGCCATTTACCACTGGGGTTTCTTCCTCTTTCTTTTCTTCCGATTCTTTGACCTCCTCCTTTGCGGCCTCCTCCGCCTGTTCCTTTGGTTCTTCATCCGTTGCTGCTGCTGGCTCACTCTCCCCACCTTCAGCGGTGGCGCCTTCTTCAGCTTCCTTATTTTCTTCCTCTCCTTCTTTTTTCTCCTCTGCCTCTTTCTCGCCGCTAGCTTCACCCTCTTTCGTTTCTGCTGCCGGCTCAGTGGACTTCGTTCGCTTCTTCTTTTTCACACTTAGCCTTGATTTTGGCCGCGTCTCCTCGACTTGCTCTTCAGAACACAGCTCATTCCAATCGAGCCAGTAGTTCTCTTTCACGCGCTTGCAGAAATCTACGAGGTTTGTCAGCTCTTCGCGGGTTACTTTGGCCAGGGGCGAGTTCTCAGCCGTGTGCAAAAGGCATGACAGAAGACCAAACATCGTGCAATCGATAGTTGTAGGCTCCGAGCCACCCATGAAGAACTCTTTGTCGCCTAAGAAGGCAGACATTGCTCGCAGATCTTTCTCACCGATCGCGTATATTTCTTCTTTGTTGTGCCTGCCAATTTCATGAGCTTCTAGACACTTTACACATTTGCCTTGATCGAGCTTCGGTCGAACATTCTTTCTCACAACATCCAAACCCTTGAAGTACTTCTTGGTTTCAGCGAAGTTATCGACCCAGCGATAGTACATCAAACTCCAGAACGTGTTCTCCTCGGCCATGCACTGGAAAGCTCGGGAACAAGCTTTATCCTTGTCATTTAGATTAGCTTCGGGGTCAATTCCGAACTTGGAATTTAGGTAGCCTACAAGGTTGTGCTTCTTTGTCTCGCCTTGGTACTCGAGGTAAGGTAACTTCTGATCGGTGCCACTTTTGTAAACGTTTTCATAAGGGATCTTGTTCACTCGGCAATAGGTTTCAATCTTAATGCAGGCGGGCAGCGGTGAAGGGATGAAATTCCACGGTGGATGTTGATAAAGCATAACCTTCGGCGTTACAGGGCCGTTCTCTTCTTTTTTCTCCTCTTCGGTGACCGCGTTTGCTTCGGGCTCGGCTGCCTTGTTTTCATCGGCCGCTTGATCATCTTGCTTCTCGTCAACATGATTTTCGTCGGGTTTAGCATCCTCTTCCACTTTCGTTTCGACTGGATCTGCAGTTGCATCGATAACTGGCGGGGATTCGACTTCTGTCGCCATCTTTACGCTAAGAAATCAAGAAACTCGTGCTCAACGATCAAACCTTCGATCTGTTACAACGCCTTTCTCTCACGAACGAAGGCCAAGCCCAACAATGACCTTTAGCTTGCTTGAGCACCACGCGTTATTAGCACGTTTCAAGTTTATAAATTGACGGTATTGTCAAAATCCGGCCAATAGTAAGACGGCTTACAATTCATGGACCAATCACGTGCACTGTTGCTGAGGCAGACAAAGTTATGGGTGTGAGACAGAGCAATAAAAATGCCGAACTAGGGAGGTGCTGGGAAAGACATATTGAACAAAACAATAGCAAAACGTCCTTTGCATTTCAAAAGTGTCAAATCGCAAACAAAAAACAGAATTTCCGTTTGACAACTCAATAAAAGCGTGCAAATGTTCGGCGTGTGCAGCCCTCGAAACGGAGAAACTATACACTCCGAGTGTACTTTTAATTCTCGATCTCGGCGTGATATATTTGCGACGTGACGGTGGTATACAATTTTATCAGGGATGATTTGTATTGATTGGGTAGAGGATCGAGTAAATTAGTCTTACTGTAAATCGTGATCAATTACGCACAACACTAACACATCACCGTAAAACGAAAGCCGCTACAATAACTGAAATAACGGCCAAAGAACCATAGCTTGTATACCACTAGAATAATTATTTTGCTTGTCGATACGAGGCAGGGGGGTAAACATTTTAATTTTCTGCTCGTTCACATGCCACAAATTGTATTTTCTCCGATGCGTGGACCTAGACGAAGTACAAACATTCCCCTCAAGACAATGGAATTATGACGTAACGTGAGGTCGGGAATGAGCAACAACTCGCAATGTGTCCTTTGTAGCAAAGTTCCGTTTGAACAATAAGTCCAAAATTCTTCCGTTCACAGACTCGGCGTAAAAACAAAATGTGCATATATTAATTTTAGAATCCAAATCTTGTTGAAATATCGTTGACAAATATTTAGCAGCAACGATGTGACTGAGGAATTTAAACTATAGTTTGCGCCATTTTTTTCGGTTTGGGAAGCTGCTCTTATGTTCACGCACCCCAAAAAATATTTATTTTCTCCTCTGTTCTGTTTAGGGCCTTCACATTATGTTAATGCGAACTCAAGTTAATTTGTTAATTCCTCTTAAAATGAAAAACCTAAGCGCGCGCGCTTTACCGTTTACAGGCACGTCTGCAGAAGATCATAAGAAACTATACCGGTCACGGACAGTCACTTCAGCGCTACACTGCTGCATGCTGTTAAAAATAAACTTCCGAACGTTACACAAGGTTCCGTGCGCAATTGGCGTCTCTAATTGTGCTTTCTATTTGTTTTCTAAAGTGCAGACAGCAAGGAAGCAAATCAGAACCAACTTAAATCAGCTAAATTTAAAATTTCGCTTTCTTTTTGTGATGGTTTTGTATGTAATTAAATTTGCTTTGTTAATAATGTGAGCTCAGGCGAGGTTAAAGGTCGTGGAAAACCGGTTTAAAATTGGGGCCATTTCAGGAATTTGCGACAACTTGAAATAAATGTTGTGAAATTTACCAATTTTGTTTTCTTTTAGATCCCTGCCGGCCTGATCGTGATATATTCACGCCTTTTCACGTCAAAATATTTTTAATGCGAGGTCATTTCAACACCTATTTGTACAGAACATCGAATAAAACGGCCAAATCTGTTCTCGTCTTTCAGAGACTTTCAGCTCATGTGCGCCTCATGTGGAAATGCGATGGATTGATTACTTTTCGTTGGCTTGCATCTGACATCTGATTTATAATTGTACCGTGTTGAAAGTTCACTTGTTCGGCTTATGCATCATCTAGTATGGTATGTCGGGTATTTTCGTGACATATTTTTCGGTCAATTTCATCACGTGCCAAAGATCTTTTTCGTGCCACGAAAGTTCGCTTGTACACCGCGTGAAATCGAAAGCATGTGATTGCGAAATGTCCATTTCATCATTAATCACGTCATTACAGGAAGTTCATCACGACTGGCGAAAATAAATCTCTTCTTGCAACGAGAGCAATGCAGGGTATTTTGGCTGCGTATAAAGGTAAAGCTAATATCGGATGATCAAAATCATCAAAACAAAATATTTTTGTTCCAGCAAAAACAACTTTATTTGAACTAAAGAAATAATACTCCTGTATATGACATTTAGTGATTATTAGCAGGGATACAAGTCTGTCATGACAGGAAGTGTAAAGAAAGGAAGAGAATCGCTTACATTTACAGAGTGCCCTAAATAAAGCATTTTTTTACATTGTTATGTTAACCGCAAATCTTGTTATTTGATGGATCGCGATTTTCATTATTTTCCAGTCAACCCTCGTAACTTCCTAAGCTGGGCATGTACTTTGTCCTGTCTGTTTTATTTTAAAAATGTCTTCGTGCGGACACGTAGCATGGGGTGAGGTCACACTGCACTGGGCTACGCTCAAAGTGTAATCAAGCTCGAATTTCGCGATTCATCCGTAACCTTGCATGTTGAATTTCGGCTAATTTGTTTTGAAATTTCGATATCCGCCTGGTGCAGTACAAGGTTTTACGCTCGGTCTCTCTTTTCCTAACAAAATTTCCCTAAATCTTGACTTCTCTGCTCCTCAGTTTTAATAGAGGGAACCATCCTCTCCAAAGAAACAGGAAATGTTTAGTCTTTTCTCACGCCTTTACCGCCCTTTCATGACCATTTCTGTGTCATCGCGCATTAGCCCTCCAGCTATGCGGGTTAAAAAAATAAAAGAACAACAATGGTGTAAGATTGGTCTTGCGGTCGGCGAGAAATCGCATTTATTTAAAATCCAAATATTTTTGTGGTATTTGGATTTCGTTACACGTCCCACGCGGTTGGTCACGTTAGCTCACGAGTGTAAGAATCGATTGAGCTCGTATTGCACCTTTTCTCAAAGTTTTCATGCTCTTAAAATATGTTTTCCAAGGAGAGATTTTACAGGATTCTTTCCTGATGTTCAGTAATGTATAATGAACCCGTTTAGGGTTGCCAGGCGCACGGGTACTGGAAGGCACGCGGGATGCCCTCGAGGACGCCCGCAAGTACGCCCGCAGTTCTTACCGGGTGCTCGGCAATAAATGACTCAAAGTAAATATAGATTACTATGTTTAGATATCCGAACAGTAGTCTGATATCCTGGTTTCAATGTAAGCAATTTCGAAAATGTTTACCCCTTGTCCGGAAATTGAGATAAAACGCAAATTCCTAACTGAAAAAGCATTTAACTGGATATTATAAATTTAGGAAAACGAAAGTATACGTAATTGCAGCAAACAGATAGAAGGTTGAGTTAATTCTTGTGCTGTTGCAGCTTGTATAAGCCAAGCGAGTAAACACAAGTTAATACTCTAATCAGTAAATTCAAGAAAATACTGCTATACTCCGATCGTTCATTATAGCACTCCTTTAAAATGAATGTGGCAAATTTTTGGTATTTCGAAATTTTGACCCCAGGAAACTGTCAACTAACCAATTGACAAATGTCTTCATTTTTGCGGGACAGCAAAGAGATTATAAAAAAGTCTTTTTCGGTGAGTCATTAGCCAAGTATATCTGAATAACAGCATGCTACTTCAATTTAGAGGTAGACGATCACAACCGTTAAAAGGTCAATGTAACAACTGGTTGATTTAATTTGTGAGGAGAAATAGTGTCTACAAAATTATCTGAGCGGGTAAGTTTGTTAACAAACTCTAAAACCACCGATGTCAAAAAATGGACTGCACGTCTACGTCGAGAACTTTGTGTTATGTGAAATATTTTCTTAACAACAGTTATCAGAAAATATTTGTTATCTGCTACAAGCAGCTCTTCTGCTTCTAATGGTGCACTTTAATCCTATTCGAAAGTCGAACTTAAAAATGTGTGGAATGAAAACATTTCACCTGCCCTGAGTGTTGTCATCCTCGAGCTTCCTTCGAAGACCTCAAATACGGTGAATCTTCATCTTCTTCACCAAGAGTCAAGAAATATATGAACTTATCCTTGAACAAGGCAAATGTCATTACGATGAAAATGACCAAAACTTAAATGCTTTTACATTTTTTGTTTGGTGCCCGAGGGTTTTTTGGTGCCCGAGGGCAAAAGAACGTATCATCAAGGATAAAAGATGTATCAGGCCAAATATTTGCCCAACAAATTACTGCTTATAAAGAATAAGTTTAAGAAGTGGCGTTTTCAATTAACAATAATATCAAACAAATAATAAAAAGCCAGCAGTGATTTGTGATTTGTATGCAAATGTATTTTCATTTAAAAGACAAAAGCTAAGCATGCCATGTGCGCAGCACGTGTCACGCAGGTGGTCCACGTGGCCACGGTACGCCTCCCTCCGGCGAAGAGAAAGCGCGGGAAAGTGTGGCCTGCGAAAAGAAACTATTGTCCTAAATGTTTTGTGAAGAAAGCCAAAAAAGTGAACGAAAACATTTCAGTATTTGAAGTAAGGAACAAGGAAGATTTTAAAGCCGTATTACCGCAGCAGAGGAGAACCGAAAAACTGGACGTATCAGTATGTAAAAACAATGGCGGCGTTCTGGGATGGGCTAGCTGTGATACAATTACAAATTCCGCACATTTTGAAGTTTTCCGAGACGAAAAGCGCCGAGCGAAGAGATCGAAAAAAGAGAACGTTTACTGCAGAAACCTAAACTCAAATGAATTATCTCAATCTGTCGACATTGCTGTCTTCTTAATCGTCACAATCCCTTTTAGTTCCACGTTACGGTAATTGTCACAATAAGCTGGGTTCAGTTACAACTGTAACCAGCTCAAAAATGAAATATTAAAACAATGATAAAAAGAAATCAAAGAACCCCAATGTAACGAGAACTCAAAAGTTCATATGGTTTAAAGTTTCATCACTGACAAACTGCAACTAAAAGCCAAACTTTTTCAGTTTGAATCAACAACTTTGACTGTCAGAAGCTGAAAGATTTTTGCATAAATTAGCTTGGAATAACACTGTTTTGCGGCAGGTACTGCTCGACCCTGGGGTAAATTCAAAAACCACGTGTGGCAAAAAACAGTTGTTGCATTACTTTTGCATTAAGCCCTTTGCCCTTTTCTACGATTCGAGAATAGTAAAACTGCTTCAACTAACAGACTTAATAGCTCAACAAAGCGGAACAATTTTTTCGAATATTTCTGTCCGCGCTTTTGAAATAACACAATAAAACACAAGCGCGTGCTGGTCTGTGACGGGTTGCCATTGAAACAATCAGGCTTGTGGCTCACTCTATTGAAAATCTCTTTAGCATGATATTATTTCCCGAGGGCTTATCCACCTGCTGTATAAAACACTTTGATCGTGTTGTGCCCGCATGATGTCCTACTGTGACTTAATTAACCCGCGGTCTTGTATATCGAGCTAAAGCTTAATGTTACCGCGTTCAATTGCTTAAACAAATCAAAACAAAGCTTGTTAAATTGAGTGTTTTCCATTCCTGGCATGACCGGCGAAACCCAGCCTATGATATGCAGGCATAATAGTTTTTGCATTCTGCTTTTATCGCAGTGTGAAGCATGCATGATTTTTTTTACTGATCTTTGCTCCTCCGCAATTGGCATAATGGCCTTTTACCTGCATATCCCCCAAGAAGAATTTTCGAAGCGAATGAAGTCAATATGTTGATGGTCTACTCTGTCTACAACGTGCCGGAGAGAGAGCTAAAGGACTACACGCCTTAAACTTTTTAGAAATGTGCGCTGAGTTATGAAAACGGCGGCTCGATTGAAATGTTACTTATGTGACCGATAACAGATCGAATGAAATAAAACAATCAGTAAGATATCTGGTATTTTGAAAATGACTTTATCTGCAGATCTTTTATTCAACTCATAAAGCCGAGTAATGCGTCAAAAATCTGTACTATATGATGTTATACTGTCATTGTACTATATTATAATTTTGCGACTGGGTCATTGCCAATAAGCAGAATGATGAGAGAGAACCAACCTGTTTCAAATGGTTTTGTTTGGAATGTGCATACTGAGCCGAGTCAGTAACTTAAGCACTTTTTAACAGGAAACATTTTGAAACTGTGTATATATAATGTTGCTTAAATTTCAGTTAGTTGTGACTTATCGACAACAGACAGGATAGATTTTATAGCGAACTATACTGACCCAATTGTTTAAAATGAGTAAATAACTTCAGAGTAACCTCTTTCATTAAGCAGTCTTCCCGACGAACCACTGGCCAGTCAAAACGATATTTGTTAAAAACACTTTATGTTTTTTTTACCTCCAACAGCAACAACTAAAACACACTTTGCCGCCATTACACAACATAAAAATAAAATATTCCTTCACTGAGGTCCCTGCTAAACGTTCCAACATCGTTGTCAAACACATTCAGTGTTTCTGGTACGACAATGCTAGACCTTCTGCCAAACAGAGTATATATCAAGCCAACTGCGAGCTGGTCATTTTGTGAGTTCGTAATGAACCCGTGGAGAATGAATAAATTACAACGAATGTATGAAAGGTCATACATGTTTGATGAAGGTTTTGAAAGAACATGAGAGCTTAACAATAAGGATATTTCGACGAAACGTAAGGTATTGGCTAAATTCGTAGAAATACTGAAGCATCTTCAGATGAGCCAGGCTATTTTCAGTTTAATAGAGAGACCCTGGTTATGAGAAAGCGTACGTGCACTCTGATTGGCTGATATCCAACGAGTAGAAGTCGCGCGAAACAGAGAGCGAAAACTGTTCCTTTTTGATGGAAAAGTTTCTTTTTGTAATATGAATTACGGACATTTGTCAGTCAAGAACCGGGCGTAAAAGCTACGATTGGAACCACATCCGTACGTACATCTCGGTATCGTCTGGATTGAGAAATTTACTGATTGAGAACATTGAGAAAATTTGCGTTTGACGTCTGCATGAGAACATTAGAGAGATACAGAATCGTGGCAAAAGGCAAATGTGAGATTCACGTTTATGTTTTCTTGATAAAATGAGTACATAGATGAGAATAGTGCAAAATAATTCTGGCCTTTGATGCTAACCAGCAACTACACAATTTTACTGAGAAACTAAAACCAGCGAGCGGCAAATATAGGATAATCACGGTCACGTGGTCATTGCTGTCGTTTGCTGTTTGGCGTTAGCTTAACAAATCTCTCTATTCTCAGCGCTGTTGAACTCACTTATTTCTGAACTGTAAACTCAGTCCCGGTAGTATGTGGATAAGTTAATTCTCTTGCAGCGTCTATTTGGTTGTTCGCCAACGATGACGTGACGAGGAGGGAGTCTAGTGTAGTCGTTGTTTTTACTTCCTGGCAGTTTATTGACGAATGAATAAAATTTATTTTTCCAGAAAAATCGTTCACTGAAACTCTCGGCTATTTTTCAATTAAAATCTGCTATCGAGCTAGATTTTTTAGCGCGCTTTTGTACTCTTTCTTTTATCTGTCGTTGCTGCTATTACCTGTTTTTTCAGTTTGTGGGCAAGTTGTTTGTCACATGCGGCCTGAGAGCTAGCGCGCTAGAAATGAGTGTCTTCTTGGCCCGCTGGACACACAGTGACAATTGCGCGCAACTTGTGTGTAACAGATAAAGCGACTCAATGTAATCCAAAGCCTGAATAAACTGGCAAAAATGTATGATAGCGGAAAACCAGTCTGATAATCACACGCGTAATAAGCACTACACTTAACTTTGTGGCCAAAAAGTCTCACAGAGTGCAGGTTCAATTCTTATCTGATAAAGCTTAAACAATAAAGGTCGCCACTGAAATGCAACGTTCAGAGAAGGCTTAAATCAGCACCATGTGGAGTGTTCACACTTGCAACTGTTGCACCAGAATAACTTTAAGGAGCCAATTACATGAGGAATTTTGTCGTGATCAATTCGGCTAGCCTGGTAAACGCGATTACCTGGAAAAATAGACCGCTTAGCCGGGTCGCCTGCTGGGTCATATGGCGCAACGTTTCGTTGATTTTTGCTGTGTTTATCTCGGCCCGGTTCAACCCATGCGGAAGAAACTTCTTATGCATGTCTGGGCGCATCCAACATTATCGCCATGAGGCGCAATGCTGGAGCGTGCAGTTGACTCAGTGCTGAACACTACGGGAACAAAGAAAGATTCGTTTTTTTTCTCGGTTCGCCAGTCGGTCAGTTAGTTAGTTTATAGTTTGTTGCTGTTAGTTTAGTTGTCTCAGTGCCTTTATACATAACGTGCATATTGGACTTGCACCAGTATGTCCACTCTCTGCTATATTGAATGGTCAATCATTGACTTAACTTCTGATGATCCAATTCCTAATGTTCGAACTTTATTCCTATCGTCTGGCATAACTGCGAAAAATATAATCGTGCTTTTATCTCCTTGACTACAGTCTCCAATCTGCCAGATTACGTAATTGTGTACATACGGTACATGAAAACAACCGGCTGAACAATACTACACTAGCTAACGAAAGCTATCGTATAATTCGGAAATCACGCCGAATCGAGGTGGAAATTTAAGTCTTAAATTTATAGCACAATAACTAAAAAACATGGCTCTCTAAAAACTAACCTTAATTCGTTGCAGAAATTGTCCAAAAGGAATAATTGCTTCTGGTAGTTTCAATATTGATCACCGTCACTGATGAGATGAGAAATCCTTCGACGATAAACTTCAGAACTCATCCTGCTCGCGGGTCATCAACACATAACCTTGTTCCGCCAAATTTATAATCATGATTTGCTGGGCTTCAGCAGAGAAAAACTATCCCCTTAAGATGCATTTATCCCTTTGATTTTGCCCTCGAACAACTTGATCAAAATAGTTGACAAAACTTGATCGTCTATATAGCGTGGACTTTGGATCCAAAATATCACGCTCTCGGATCACGCCACGTTCTGATTGATTCCGATTGTCGTGACGTCATTCAGCCCGTTTTTCAATTTCTTTCAAGACAGATGTATGGTAAAGCCCCAGATAAACGATCAAACAGTTTCGTCCAGCATCGTTTTTTGCCACACAGAGGTTTCGGTGGCCAAACAGACGATGCTTGACCCTTGTTTACCAAACATCGGACGAAGTGAGCCCGCATAATGTTTTTTGCGCATTACCGCTGAAATTATGACGTGACAAGCTTTTTGGTTTGTAACGCAAGATAACGCAAATTCAGTAACGCAAAATGTTGGATGAAAATGTTTGGATCCAGACCAAACATGGAAAACCCGGCATTTTAATGCAAAGTTGAGAGAGAGGCTTTTAAACAGTAAAAGTCGTCCTTCCGACACGATGTTGGACAAAATATTAAATGTTGATTTATATTTCTACTATCAGTAGGTCTACTGTCAGTACTATACAAATTTTTGAAGAGTTTCTTTTAGAATCGTTTCTAGTGTGGATGTGTAAAAAACCCGTCGTTTTGAAAAGGTATTTATGTGTGGACAGGTGAAAACAGAGACTTCTGAAATTTCGATCCTTTCAGTGTATCTGGATGATAGGCGAAAATACATTTTTTTTAACATTTTCATCAATCTTATCGGTTGTCTACTTATCTTTTACCGTCTGGAGACCAGTTGGCATGTTGGCGTGTTTTCGGGCTTTTCTGATAACTTATCTTATCTGGAACCCTCCCAGTGAAAATAAAATAAAATAAATAAATTATAACCTTTAGTTACCCTCCGCAGTGTTTAAAGTACAAGATGCTAGTTAGGCCAGGCTCTGAAGTTGATATGAACGAAAACATGTTCAGAAAACACGAGAAATTTAGGCGAATCGTTTAACTGTAATTCATATGTATATTGATAGTCCGTTACACTGAATTGTTCAGTAATAATGCTGAGTTTATATAGTTCCTTGTTATACTTGGACTGCAGACAGACCCAAATCTATTAAGTAACTGATAACAAGCTAAGGATTTCCTTCCGTCAGCCACACCTTCTTGAGACTGATGTCTCCTCGAGTAGGTCAGCTCGACCAACTATAACAAGATTAACCGTATAAGTGAAGTTTAAGAAGCAGTTAAAAACTGAGAATAAAGAAGAGTTCGCTGTTAAAGGAAGTACGTTGTCCTGGTACTTTTACACTCACACCAAGCAATTGCATAAGAATTTGCAAATTACTAAACTCCGGTTGCGCCAAGTTTTCAAGTTCTGTCCACCAGCCCTGGGTCGATGAGTATATCAGTTTCTCGCACAGATTCAAACTCTATTCATGCTCGGTTTGTGTATGAAGAATAGTATAACAGTTGTTTACGTGTAATTTATTAATGGGGCTTTGTGGAATTCTTTCCAAAACGTGACTAGTTTTAGCAGTAGCCATCAGAATCGATCATCACTCCTGGTTTTAACCATCTAGTTTCCACCCGACGCCAGATCACGCCAGGGCCGTGAATATGTTTTCGGCGACATGTTTGCAATCTCGTGTGAGTGACACTCAAACGTCGGTTAAGTTGCTCCTTGATAAGTCAAAAACTGGTGAAACATTTGTTCAGCACTGAAGGAAAACTTGGCAAAGAAAGCTTGTCGGAGAAGCTTATCTTGTTCGTATGAACAAACAGAAATGTTTTTGACAAGCTCTTACAGGACTTACGTTTTATTTTCTCGTGTCACTGATACGACAAAATCGGTTGACAATATTTTCCTTAAGAAGCCTCCTTATTTGGTTTATCAACAGAGTTGATAACTAAAGATAAATTGGCCACCATAAAAAGGTTTCAAGCGTTAGACCTCAGTTCATTAGACAAAGGGCTGACGTTCGAAACGCCAGCGCTCGAATCTTTTTATTCTTTTTATTCCATTTCTACTCCGCACGGACGGCTGCACCACAGTTTCTTTAGAACCTAACCCTCTGTCCTTCTCTTCAAAAACTGGCAAAACCTTGTTTACCAAGGAAGACTTGTCATGGAAAACTTGTCACTTGAGTAGCGCAACTTGCTCGTGTGATCTTGAACGGTAGACTAGTGTCTTTGACAAGCCAGTTTTTATCTGACACTGTTTCATGTGCGACAAAATTCCTTGATAACTGCCGGAGTCTTCCTGTACAATTAGTGGTGGCGTGCCAGTTTTTGAACAAGTTGGAGCTGACTTGTCAATTAAGGAAAACTTGTTCGTAAAACCAGTCACTGATTGCAATGACCAAATAAAACTTGTCAAGGAAATGGGAAGCCGCCAAATAATTCGTCAAGGAAGACTCGTCAAGTCGGAACGCCGGAAAACATCACATGTTCATCCGTTTAGCCGAAAGAGTAAAAATGTTAAAAACAACTTGTCAAGGAAAACTTGTCAGTCGAGGTCAGTCGTTTACGATATAACTTGTGACGATCACGGAAAATTTCTTCAACCTTTTCACACGAACAAGGAAAAATTGATAAAAAAAAACCTGTCAAGAAATTTGCTCCCGTGGTGCCAGCCTAATTTGTGTATGGGGCTGCGCCAAAATCAGTTGCCGAATCATCGATCACCTGCTGTCTCCTAGTAACTTCGGCTGCATTACGAATATTACTCAGCAGAGGTTTGACCTCTCTCACCCCCTTCCAATTCCAAAACAAAGCGGCTTCATAAAACTGAATTGACGCGTTCTTGCGGATCAAGACGACACGCCCCGTCTGAAGGAGGCATTATATACGACTCAAGATAATTTATACTCGCTCCATTTAAAACGTATTCTTTTAGTTAATCGAAATTGAAAATAAAACATGAAACGCGGTCCGCCGTTTAGCATTTAAACAAAACAAAGCACGGGACTCAATTGCGATATATTCAACGAAATAATTGCCCTATCTACTCTTCTATCTACTGGACTAATCGCGTTTATCTTTCCAGCGTTTTTTTAGGTAATGCAGATATGGAATAGACAAAAAAAGGTCGGTTTAGCATTTAGATGAAACAAAGAAGGACTCAACTGCGATACTGATTCAACGAACTAATTTCGCTTTCTGCTCTTGTGTCTATTGAACCATAATCGCGTCTATCTTTCAGCGTTTTGAAAGTGAATATATGAAAATTCATACAATTTCGAACACAGATTTGCAATGCCTGATGCGAAAAGGCGAGACGTAAAATCACTTACTGAGGAGTTAGTTTGTGGCAACTGTTGGCGTTTGCCAGTTAAGCTCAATACATTGCATGCAAACATGCACGAATATTAAGATCAGGGAGGCCTCTTTAAAACTAATAGCTATTTGCATCACAAAGACGGTATTAAAAGCTTACCAGCTAATCGCTTTTGTGAATAGGACTGTCTGCTCTGCTTAAACACCGTTAGAACGTTAATTAAAATTTTACTGTTACTTTTTAAGGTCGAGGACCCTGTATACTGCAAGTATAGGTGGAGATTAATAATTTAAGAAATCGCCTTATGGCTCGTGTTAGCCGATTGAACTACCTTCCAATTCAGTGTTAATCGACTCTACCGGTGTTCTCTATATCTCCAGAATACCCCGGGGCGAGTTAATTAACTGTTAAGAGGGATTGAAATTAAAGAAAGCAAACATTGAAGTTCGCTCAGTTTGTTAACTTCAGTCAATGCTTTCTCGGATTCCTTTTCTCGACTGTTATTCTCTGAGTTCAAATTATTTAACCAAAGGCAGCTACTAATCCAGCTGCTTACACCTGTTCTAAATTGTTATTGACTTGAAGGCCTCCTAAATTGAAATATAAAAGTTGTGACGTGTAATTGAAATGACGACGAGCAATACCGCTTTGTTGTTGCAATTCAGTTGCTAATTTTTCTGTCATCAATGGATAACAGTCTATCTTTCTCGGATAATAGGCCGTTTATGACGAAGGTAAATTAGTGTTTATTAGTCGTAAGCTGTGGTGCAAATTTTAATTGATGCAGGTATGTTTAACAAAGGCGAAGATCTTTATAAACGATAGTGTTGTGTACTCGCACAGGGACTTGAAATGCAACAATTGGGCATGCGCATATCGACTTGAGAACGCATTTCCGTCATTGGTGGATGTATTGATAAAAGGGCGCCAAAAATAACTAACGGAAGAGCACGCCTGGGTAAGCGGGTATATGTCGGTTGTTTTTGATGGTATTGGTAGGTAAGGGGGTCCATCTATTTCAAGGTGACAGGGCCTTTTTTAACCCTTACGCAGATGTCCTATGGGCTTGTCACGCATTCCTTCCCTTTGTGAGGCAGGAATGCGTGACGAGCACAAAGAGCATCTGCGTAGGAGGAGCGCCACGATGTTTTCTTCATTTGGTTTATCCTCGAGACCCAACCCTGCAGGAGAGATTGCGTGACGAGGCAAAGGAGCGTCTGCGAGGAGGCTAAGGGGTAAGGTACTCTGAATGGGACAAAGACGGACGAAATCAACGAGAGAGCATGACTGATCTTCGTCCTTTTGCCAGGTACTGAGCCAACAGGTCAGAATACGAATTCATCCCCTATTCCCACCCCTCCTTACCCTAGCAGCAGGAGAAACAGGTGAAGTCACACTATGACCCTAAGTGGCCCACACGGCCAGAGCTTATCCCGGTTTCTGTAGCAAGAAGCAACTAGGGGTGTTGCTACTCCCCCCTGGATGGGATGCTAGTCGGGTACCCATTTATCCACCTCGTCCCCATGAAAGGGTCTTGGCGATATTCAAAATGGTAGTTCCGCCATTTTGAATATCGCGACGATCTTTCATGGGGACGAGGTTTGCCCATTTATACACCCGAGAGAAGATGGACAATGTGGAGAAAAGTTTCTTGTCTAAGAAAACAACACAGTAATGAAGAGATCAACATGGCCTCGAACACAGACCTCCTAACCTCTAAGCTACACCTCCGCGCCTCCACCGGGAGGCATCAGGCTATATTATAGGAAAAGGCATAATCAACAACAACAACAACAACAACAGCAAGTTTTACTTCAGCAAACTACTGATTTAATTTATTTTACAAAAGCACTACTCACATCCTCAGATAATAGTTCTGAACAAAAAAATGACACTGAAGTATTTAGCAATAAAGCCCGGGTACACAAAATGCCTTAAACATGAAGTACCCAAAATGGAAGTTGAAGCCAACGGCTTTATTTCTCAATAGCTCAAGTTTTTTTTTCTAAAAAGTAGCCTTAATCCTTCAAGAATTTTTCTGTGAGATATATGCTATGCGACCAATAACACGACAGAAAAATTCTGAGAAAAAAACTAACAAGTTACATAAAATTCCCACGGAAAAGCTACAATATTTTATCCGGCTAAATAAGCCAGCGAGCTGCTTTTCTGGGCATATCGACATACACCCTTCACTGTGACTATCTTTCGCTGTTCCCTCTGTGTTCGGCCAAGCCAGGAACTAAGCCCTCCGAACTTCCTTGAAGTTTAAGGCCGCTCTAGTTTAGGAGCTTGTGTGTCTGTGAGAACCCAAGAGCTATGCTGGCAGGTGCTAAAGCTCCTGGAAAGTTATACCGAGCCGGACAGGTTTTAGGGGATTGACCAGACGAAAGAGAGTCCCTGGCCTTCCAGGTTGGGGGTTGGGCGTTGGCCTAACTACCCCACCTTATAAAAAGACACTCGTATAGAAACCGCAACTTCCGAACAAAAGTAATGCAGTAACTAAACACTCCGAGTGTCACGATTATTATGTAGCTCTCTATTTACACAGTTTTTAACCTCCCATACAAAAAGCTGCGTGACGCGCGTGACAGTCAGTCACGGGAAGGCGTGACGGTCAGTCAAGTCGGCAAAAAAGAGGAGTTCAAGGCACGTTTTTTTCACAGGATTAAGTGTTTTTGTAATAATAATAATAATAATAATAATAATAATAATAATAATAATAATAATAATAATAATAATAATAATAATAATAATAAAAGATGTCACGCAACCTTACAGCAACGGAGAGAAAACCTCTAAATAATATTTGTTTTAACACGATTCAAACTACATTCCGTTTAGGCGGTATGATTCTGTTTTACTTCATAGTGACCACGTCACGAACATCTAATTCAAACATATGTGCAACTATTAATTTACGAAGCTCTTATTTATAAGGCAGTTTGAAAAGCAAACACGTCCTGCGTGTAATCTCGAATAAATCAAAGCTGAAAGTCACGCAATATCCGTTATACCCAATAATGCGTTCCGGCTCGAAAGGACATTACAAAACAACGACCAAGACCAGAAAAATTATATGCTTGAATTTAAACGGCCAAAAATACTCCAGGTGGTTTGAAAATGAAATAGCAAGGTTTAAAAAAAATTGTATTTTCCCAGAACGATACTAAAACGATTTGCCCCGATTTCCGGTCCTTCCCGACGTGACGTAGGGAATAGGGGATCCCGTGGTGTTGTTAACGTTACACTTCGATTGTGTCACGCATTCCTTGCAAGGGTCAGAACGCATAACTAGTCACACAACAGCACAGCTAATGTAACGAGTAGTTATTACTTCTATGTGAATATAATATCCCACGCATTATATCCTTAGTATACTTTACGACTCATAACAAATTATGGTTTGTAACTGCGCTATGGTCAATGTTCTGACAATCAAAATTCATTTGATGACGGAAAACCTGCCCTGAATAAAACAACGGATGATTTTATCTTATCTTTGAATAAAAAGCTTCTTTGCTTCCACTTTTAAGCACTGATATCACACAGGTAACAAGGGTAAGTGATACCGCTTTTACTCACGTGACCTACTAACACGATCGATAAACCTTAGATTCTTTCAGCGAAGATCTGTTCCCCGTTCCAAATTCAGTTTCGCGCCCTGAACTGGATCATCATCTTTTGACTTAATGTAAACCATAATTTACTAGCAATAAATGTTCAAAGAGCACTACAAATAAGGACTTATATAAAAAGGGGCTCAGTCACCTAAGTTACTCATTACTTTAAATAGCTACAAGACATATTGGAATCAGAGGAAACCCCATATAATGGCCCAGTCTTGTTTAAAACTACTTTAGTAGTTCTCTGGTATTATTAATAGGTGTCTTTGGCCACGAATGGCAAGGACAAAAATGGATTGCGACTTGAAAACTCTAGATCAGTTTTATCAAACTAGCTCCTTGTATCTAGGAAAAATCGCTAAAATCTTATGATGCTTTGAGAGAACCTCTTGACATCTTGTTTTGTGTTCTAGCAGCATTTTTAATTTCCAATACGACAAAAGTTCTTTATAAATTTCAGCAAAGTTTTGACTCCAAAATGTCGATATATATCTCTTTGACGTCACCCCTTAACTCACACTGCAAGTATGTACTAATAAAAAAGCTCAGATATTACTGCTTTAATAGTGCCTCTATCTACAAAATACGCGTAAGGTTAATAACTCGTTAAGATAATTGCTTCCCCCGCCCTCCACACTTTTTGATGGCTGTTGTTTCGTTGTGTGGTGAACCACTCCTGGCACATTCATCGATAATTTTGATAGCCACTGAAAAGAAATAAAGGTTAAATCACGACATTAAATACATGCTTTACACCTTCCGTGGTGAAGGTCTCCACCGAGAGTTTCAAAATACAGTAATTACAGTAAACGTTACCAAAGTAACGAAGCAGTACAAGGCAACATAATATTTTGATAAACCACACGATGCCTTTTAAACGGCAAAACATATTTCCGATGAAACCTCATGCACCGTCAGTTGCTTACAATAAAACAAGTTTTGCCAAAACTGTGTCATGTAAGGCAAATAAAAATTGTAAAAAAAAAAAACAAGTTTGAATTCAGCCCTCGTTGAATATGTAAGTGAAAGACCTTAATTTATCTTTGTCGTACTAACGTTCATATGTTCATTGCCAATATTTCTTTTGTATTCTTTTCACAAATTTCTTATTTTTTTTGGCCGTCAACAATAATTTTTACTAGATTTCATCACACTTTGTAAGCTTGTTAATTGTCACATACAAACTTACTTTATTCTAAACAACTGACGATCGATGAGGCTTCATCCGAAACATGTTTTGCCGTTTAAATAATCAAAATTACAATTGTTTTCCTAACCAGTCCAAACGCACTGCTACACTACACCACAATATGGAAGCGATTCGTCGTTCTTGAATAGTTAAACTTTTAGATTTTTATGGAGACCTCATATTTTAGTGCCTTGTTTAAATTTCTTTAGAAATGTTCACATTTTGGGGATTTTAGATTAATTGCAAAATTTGCAGTCTCTTTTCTCTTTTTTGTAAGATCGTTATTTTGAAGTTAATAAAGAATTATTTTAAAGAAATCTGTTTAGGAATAGTGTAACATGTGTTAACCAAAAAACCTACTTTTTGGTCTCTATACACTTAGTATTTGTTGGGAAAATGTGTTAAAGAATCATTGAATGTTTCATTTTGATAACTTAATTTAATCTTTTAGAAACTGCTAACAGTTCATTTGGAGGAGACATAAGACGTTTAAGAATTTTAGTGTTGAAAGGGTTCACGTATTTACACGGATGTTTACTTTTTAAAAATGCTTAGTTCATCATATTATTTGTTGAACGTTTTTCTCACTCCACCAGAGCTCAGAAGCCTACAACAACAAGCATTAGGTATTATTTTACAACAGATGTTTGAAGGCCTGTGTGGAAGAGGATGTAAGTGAATGATTTGGCCTAGAAAACCCGAATAGCTTCAGATCAGCTCTACTACTGCATGCAGATTGGTTTTCATGTAACAAGCAAAATTCTGCATTTATTTCTAGAAGTAAAGTTAAGTTTTCTACGCAGTCCAGCCTTGCAGAAATTTGAGTCATTTATATTTTGGCTGATTAGATCTTTTACAGATCCTGCGTATACCTGCAGCATTTTCGTTGTGCGGTTCCTTGCTTATTGTTTGTTCAAATTTTAACAATTAACTCATTATCAATTCAAACAAAAGATGAGACGATGCTTGGTTTGGTTTGATTACTGCCTCAAACATAATATCCAATCTGTGTCCCGAAACACAGCTGATTTGGTGCAATCGAATTTCGAGGCCAAGTCTTGACTTACGCCCACCTTTCACCAGGACCTTCATTTATGCAGAATAAAGGAGCTCGGTCACGCTATCTTTAGCGATTCTGTCACGCTAGATTACGCCATTAGTGGTACTTTTGTCACGGTATGCAACTCTATCGTAGGCGATATGTCACGCTGTGTGATAATTTGGTGAAAACAAACATCGATTTTCAAGTAATTCTGGTAAACTACGGCACGCCACCTAAGGCAATTTTGCCTCGGCATGTACACTTTAATTGGCGATTTTTTCAAGATATGCATATGAAGCCGTCAATTTTTTTCAAGTGTAACGCTGCTACAGGCGTCTTTGTAATATAAGTCGCACCGTCACAGCCATTTCCTTGACATAAAAACTCAGCGAAAATAATAACGATTAAGACCAAAGGTAGGACACAAAAGAGATATCATGAAGCCGTAAACGATTGTACACCTTCTCATTTCCTCACGGACAACAAGTCCTCGTATAATAACCGAATATACATGGCCAACATTCAGGGACAAGATTCAAACATCACAGTCACTTGGGTTCGGGTTAATTTGCCTGAAATCGTCTTCAAAGAACTTAGAAAGCTTAGAAATGAAAACAGTTCGGGTGTTATGGGGCCTGCATTTCATTATAGAACGAATTTAATATTTATACTTTCAAGTTTATAGTTTTAGTCTTAGTTAAGGAATAAAAACCAGAACCGCTAAAATTAGCGTGACTAAACGTCCTTTAACGATAAAAACAAACAGCTTAGGAGTTTAGATTTTACCCGTGTTAGCGTCTGGCAGGAGGCGCCTGGGGATACACGGAATTTCTGGCAGAAAAAGCAGCACACGAAGATTACCAACTAATCTGTACAACACTGCTGTAAAGAGCTTCAATATGTATGACCCTTTCTCTCCATAAGAAAACCGTCACATAATGCAGTTCTAACATTCGTGCCTGTTGGCAAAGTCCTAAATTACCGCCCACAATTCGAGTCTGTGAACAAACCTGATGAAAGCTACTGAGCGGTACTTTGTTGTGGTGAGCTGTTTATTATGCTGTACAAGGTTGCTCTAACTTTTGAGTCTGTGGATAAAATCCTGAAGTGTGACCATTTAAATGAATGCTACTGAGCAGTACTTTGCTGCGGTGCTGTTTATTATGCTGTACAAGGTGTTTGTAACTTTTTAATCTGTGGATAAAAATTCTAAAGTTGACCATTCAAGTGAAAGCTACCGAGCAGTACTTTCTTGTGGTGCTATTTATTATGCTGTACAAGGTGGTTCTAACTGTTTAGCCTTGTCTTGTGAGTAAAATCTTAAAGAGCGACCATGCAAATGAATGAAATTCCAGTGTACCTCCTTGTACAGCTGTTTCGACAAAGGTTGTGCAAAACAAAAACAAAACCAAGAAAAGCGTAAAAGCGTACACGACAATGCCGAGAGGTATCCTGGGAAATACTGTCGAAACAGCTGTATATAAAAAATGTCATCATTTTTTTTTAGTTTTTAACTGATTTCATGCATGACTCATGAAAGTCTTTGTGCTTGTGCATGTGTGTTAGCAGTTACCTGAATAAAAATAACATTCATACGCCCCCTAAACATTTTCACCGAGTGCAATCACACCTTTGCGCGTTACATTCTACAGAACAACATCTGTGTTTTGTTGAACTGGAATAACTAAACACACAGCAAGTACGACATGCACATAGACTTTTGGTTAGCTTTAGAAATGAACAGTTAACAGTTTCAATTTTACGCTGGTTTAGAATCTTTCAGCCTCGTGAATGTTAGTTCATACCTGTTATATGTTATAAAGTCAAAAAGAATCAGTTTTGCATTATAAAGATGACCCCTTTTATGTTTGTTTAATTAGCGCGGGTGATTAACCACGCTCAAATCCCATTAAAATTAATTTAACTTTATACTGCGGATAGGATAGAGAAGACTGATAAGTTAGGCTGGTTTACACGTTTGATGGAAGCAAAAAAGCACAGGCATAAACACAACCATCAACATAAGCATGCGCACAAGCACAAGAATGATGCAATGCGAGCATAAATGCAAGCATACAAACGAAAGAAAAGAAAATCTCTCCTTTTACTTTGTGCACGTTCTTCAGCTTGTGTTGTTGTGGTACGCATGTAAACTGGGATTATGATAGCCTCCCTAACAGGCGCTAGAAAGGGGAAGGGAGAGAGGGAATCGGCCGCGCGACGCGTGAGGGGAGCGGAAAGGAAGCTTCCTAAATTCCCCTCTTCCTCACTCCCTCCGCACGCAACCGATTCCCCTACTCACCTCCCCTTTCTAACGCCTGTCACGCAGGCTAGGATCATGAGACCAAAAGTGAAAGCACAAGCACAGTAACAACGGCAATCAAATAAGACATTTGCCATGCCATGCATAACTGCACGTGAGTGATCATACCTTTGCCTTGCGCGTATCACAAAAAAAAATTCATCTAAAACTTGTTTCGCTTTTGCTTGCATCTAACATGCAAACCATCCTTAATAGGCCGTTTTACAGTTGTGTGCTTGGTGACCTGGTCTTGAATTGGAAGCGAGGCTGGGGTTGACCTTGTTTTGATACAGACCTCACTGCTTTTCATATGTAAATGCAAATAGTTAGCATAAGAACAGTCGATTTAAATGTTCTTACAACATAGCCAGTCTTACATTAACGTCTTATTAATGCTGACAGTTTCGATGACTGTCAGCCACCTTTATCAAAACTTGAAAAGCATGAAAAGTGTCAGAAGCCTTAAATAGGCTTCTGAAGGTGTTAATTATTGCGATAAATGCGCAAAGTCACTCTGTAGACGCCCCCCCCCCCCCCCCCCCTGGTTTGGGGGTGGAGATCACTTGTGTCCATATGGGAGAAAGCTGATAGGCTCCCTCGTCCCTGTTCATAGTAGGAGTGTTCGATCTAATACATATGCTTTCTTTAATCCATCGCTTTAACTTGTCGCTTTCCTGCTCAACTATTTCACTTGCTTACCAATTCATAATATGATTGTTCTGGCAGATGTGGTCTGTAATGGCTGATTTATGGGTAGCATAAGAACAGTTTGATCTACATATGAAAAGCAGTGAGGTCTGTATCAAAACAAGGTCGCCCCCAGCCTCGCTTAGAATCCAAGACCAGGTCACTTAGCACACAACTGTAAAATGGGCTATCAATAAATGCAAAGGGTTGGGTTTTTCCTTCGGCAGTTTAGGTTTGAAGAGTGTTGAAATGTGTACTTTATCAGACAGTTTAAAACACCGTAGTCTCTATTTGTAACTCTGTCAGGTATTGACAGCTCTAAACAGTACAGTGTACCTTTTGGATGAGACAAATCTTGGAAGCTTTCAAGACCCCCATACCCTCACCCCAACCTCCCCCCCCCCCCCCCCCCACACACACACACACACACACACACACACACCACCACCCTACCCCCTTTGGGTACTGAACCCTTTCACTCTAAATTCAAAAATATCACTTCTCCTTTCTGACTTTCAAATATTCTTCAAAATGTGAGTTCTGAAGGCTCACTTGTCAGATTTGATCCAATGTTTGTACTCACTTTGGATTGGCCCAGTGCTTCTTCTCTGTGTCACTGTAGGAAACAAGGCAGAAAAAACTGATGCAACACACATTCATAGGAATTATAACGACTCTAGCTTAGCACTCTAAATTCCTCAGAATGAAATCTGAGCATGAAACTGAAAAAAAATGCGACTCAGCCAAGCTAGTAGCAGTTACAATGCATTTGCCTCACAAAATAAGAACATTGAATGATAATAATATTTTTTTTAGAGAAACCACCCAAAGGTGGAGCAGGGATGGCGCAGTGATGAGAGCAATCTCCTCACACAAGTGTGGCCTGGGTTTGATTCCCGAACTTGGTGTCATATGTGGGTTGAGTTTGTTGTTGGTTCTCGTCCTTGCTACGAAAGGTTTTTCTCCGGCTAGTCCGGTTTTTCCCTCTCCTCAAAGACCAACATTTGTAAATTCCAATTTGATCTGGAGTGTCCCCATACTGTAAAGGGCATTTGATGATCTCGTCATGGAAATATATGATATACAAATTTGTTTGCATGCAAGTTCTTTACTTTACTTAATCTCAAGTTTCAACATGTAAATTCTCCTTACTGCCCTCTATATGTTTCTTATGATACTACTTGAGAGAATTACAATGTCAGTCACACACGAATTACTGGCATCTGAGGAGGATGGAAAGCCTGCATGTGATCTTTACTGATTTTACTTTACTTGATGATTTAATTGACAACTGAAAAAGTGCACAGTTACCACAGGGGAATGAACAGCTTAAGAGATGGCAGGAGTGCAACTCAATTCTCCAGTAAGAGAAGTGGTGAATGACAATGCTGATAGGAAATTACCTTGGGATGAAGCGGATTGGAGAATAGGGGGAGAGGTGATTAAAGGATTCAACAATTTATCATGAACAAGTACTTACTAGGCAGGTGGAACCGATGGACCCATCTCATACATCTCACTACAAAGACAATCAAATACATTTTAGTATAATTGCAGGTACAGTCACTCCAGGATTTATGGGGAGATCTTCATCTACATGTTCAGCCTCATTAGCATAAATGACAAAACTAACTACAAAGAAATGCACTCTATAAATTAAAAGGGCTGGGAACACTTTGTACTATAAAAAATTTGAGCAGGATATCCTAAATGACTGTTGAGAATATCAAGATTTTACAAAGAATGTATAAGTTCCGACCCAACCATACATTCTTATCAAATTTCACAGTTTTTGCAAGCTAATTTCTCCAAGAACATTCACTAAATCAGCATTATCACACTGATATCCACCCTGATTACCAAGGGTGACATAACTCTTTGGGTCCGTTATTAAAAGACACTTTAAACAGTGTTTAACAAAACCATGTTCTAAGCCATTTTCAATGTTGCCAACAATCATATCTAAACATTGTCTACTGCCGACGGTAACCAGAAGGCTTTCATCCCAGACTATTTATCTAGTTAGTACTTAAAATAAACCACTTATAAACAGATTTGGAGGCCCACTGATAATTTTTGTCTAAAGCCGTTAAATAACTGGCCTTTTAGTTTACAGTGTCCATTTGTTCAAAGCATGTTGTTGCTAATCAGGCTGGCAACATGTAAACAAAGATGTCAGTAAAGATTCTCCAATAGCTGGCAAACGTCAAGGCTGAAACTAACGTTTCATAATGAGGGGGGCACCTTCTTAAATTATTACATTCTATGGAGTGCTCCTAGGCCTACTGGAAATGATAATGGTGAAAAATTAAAAAAACTTACGCATCCATTCCCTGATCGAAGTCACTCTCATAATCCATGCGGCGATAATGCTTGGCCAGTTTGACGCAGAAGATTATCGCAGGGATGAAGAAGAACAGACAGTAGCCAATGGAGAACCAGAAGCCATTCTATGAATTAAAAAAAAAAGTTTGCTTTTTGCATGACAAAACATTTTAAGTTACGAAAATGCTCAGTGAACTTTGGAACATTTTTATATCACACAGCACAAGTACTAACTAAAGTACTATGTGGGGATGCTTAACAGGTAACAGGTAACAGGTAACTCTACTAGCAAATATTTATTTACTTACGAAAGGATAGAGAGCTTTTTGGCAGACGACCATAATGGTTGCATCATAGATATTCGCAATGGGTTGGCACTTTGCCAATTGATTATTTAGCTGTAGAATGCAATACAACAAGAATCAGTTAAAACCAAAAATGAAAATATATATAATTATCTATTTAGGGATGACTTCCAGAGTGCTTGCCTTTACACCGAAAAACACACATAGTAAAGGTCTGTGCTTTGAAGTTTCTTAGTGATTAATGGATCCATTTAAGATTGTCCAGGCTTAGGTTAAAAACTAACATGGGATATATAGCCCCCAGGGCTTGTGATAGGAATTCAGTACCAACAGATGCGTGTAAAATTTGGTTCTGTGGTATTCATGTCAATTTTGGGTTACATAATTTTTTTTAGGGTAAATATTTTTTTCCACCTGGTGTCAGTAGGGTGGGAAAAATTTAGGGGCAAGGTCTGAACTAGGAGAGGAAAGTCCACTTTTTTGGATTAAAACCAAGTTTGTTTGTCTAGCTTTAAAACATCTCTCTGGTTGTTACCATCATAACTTACCAAATCCTTGACATGGTCGGTGAATTGAAAACCCCAGCCTAGCACACGATCAGTGAAGTTCGTGACAATCTGAAACACGAAAACCAAACAAAATGAAAATGTTTTAACCCTTTACGCCCTAACACGGATCAGCATCAAATTTTGCATTGTAATATCAATGTTTACTCAACCCCTGAGGTTACGAGAATTAAGGATATGATCACCCAAGGTGAATTTTCTTGATATTTTTAATGACTTCTCCCCAGTACTTTGATAAGAAAAGTATGGGGACAAGATAGGAGAATTTGTTGTTTGATATTAAGGGTTAAAGGGTTAGAAATAACCTTACATTTGCAAAGAGTTGTGACAACTACACAATAAATGTTTTGGTGTGGACCTGGGGTCATTCAATAAAACTCTTACCGTTTTAAGTTTTACACTGCTCAGATTGTGAGTTAGTTACAATATTATTAACTGTAAAATCTTCAACAACATTGGCCCTTGCCTTTAGACACATTGAACTATTGTTACCTTGGTCAAGTGCTCCAGGCTATGAACTGGACACCCAAGTACAATTTGTGAGTGAGATGCATCTCTATCATTGCACTATTGTTCTCATTGTACATTTCTAAGATTATTCACCCAATAAAACTCAAAACACCAAAACTAAAAAAAGCTTGTATTTATTGCATCTAGTTTTAGAGGAGGAAGGTTGACACCTGCCTCAAACAAAGCACTCAAACATGCAACATTTACAAATATTTTTACACGGCTTTGCAAGAACTCTAAGCTTATGAAAAAGAGACAAATATCAGTGGCCACTAAGCCACAGTTGGGTCAAGATACTCACTTTGTTGATGTTGTCAGATGATTGGGTGTGAAGATAGTTCTCTGCTTCTTCAGCTTTTTTGAGTGTATCGTTTGCGAGAGTCTAAAAAATAATAAAAGAGAACAATCTTGCTATGACAAATCAATGTCCAGAGATAGCTAAAAAATGTCCCTTATACCCTTCAAACAAGAAATTCCGGTATAAAAGGGGCCTGGCCAATCTCATCTTCAGTTGTCAATCAACCATTAGAGTGCAAACAACTGAGAAACAACATGCATCTTTTTCTATCACCCTTACTGATAAAAATTAATTGGCTCAGTTTTCAGAAACCAATGTCTTATATTACTGTGGTGATGTTACTAGTAATGATCAAAGATTGGGCGATTCCAGAAAATATCCATACCATACCACGGACGGCTTTTAGGATTTCCGAAGGGGAGGGGGGTTCACGATTATGGAATTCAGAGGGCATGGGGGGGTATTTATGATTGGATATCCGAAGGCACTGGTGAATTCCACAGGTGGGATTTCTGGAGTAGAAAGTGTAGAGTGAGTTCCTTGAAAACGCTATTGTAGTGGACTTTTGTAGTTCGTAAATAAAATTATCCACGAGCGTATGACGCGGAAGCAGAAGACAAGCATCGATAGATTATGATACATTTCATTTACACCACGAGGCATATAGGTTGAGAACACTTTTCGTGCACACTACATGACGTATAAAAGAACGCAACAAGACTCGACAGTTTGACCCAGGTTTGACCGCTGAAAGATTTTAACTGTCTGAATTCGAGCTATTCTACTTTGTAAACGTCAAAACAGCACAAGAAAACAAAGAGGAGTAAAACTGCCGTAAATGGTGTTTATTATTATAGCCAAATTCGGACTTAAAAGAAGTTTTCACAGCCTGGCCACTAGCGGTAGGTTTTTCTTGTCGCTGAAGAGTAAAGTTTTTCGCCTAGCGCCGCTAGATCACAGCCCCGAGGAGGCATAAATTCATGTTCATTCGTTCATATAGGCGTTGCTAAAGTCGAAAATGTACTTCCCAGAAAAACCGGAAATTCTGAAGGGGAGGGGGGGTTCACGATTATGGAATTCTGAGGGCATGGGGGGGTAACGCATTTTGGAATTTCCGAAGACAAGGGGGGTTAAAACATGGAATCCGTCTGTTGTTGGGTATGGATATTTTCTGGAATTGCCCATTAGGGAGTGTGTTCAGTTATCTCAATCCCAGGCCCCCTCTCCTTTGTAATGTCATCCGCCCCTGCAAAAAAAAATCTGTGGGGGATACGATGCCAGATAGGTGTCCCAAGATCCATCCATTCATTCATTCCGGCAATCAAAGTTGTCCCATACAATCTTGCCTCCAATCCATATTAGATGTGCATTCTTCCTACGTTGAACGCAATGAAATTATAAAGCAGAGGAGTCAGAGGACCCTTGAGTCAACAACATGCCACAACTGAACAAGGAAGGAGTGGTTTGCCCTTTTATAGTGGAACTTACTGTTTAAGTGCGATCAGTATGTAACTTCACCTTGTCATATTACATGATCAAGAATACAGAACATGGGAATAATAGATATGAGCACCCAAGGATGAATTGAATAGTACAACTTCTCAAAACAGTACCATGAGAAATACATGGAGACCAGTTAGGAGAATTTTCACAATGATCTTGGGGTTTAAAGTGTTAATACCAGTAGTTTGATTCAAAGTATGGGATCAGCTTGTAAGCCTATACCTATCATTACTTGGATATAATTCATAGGATTACATAAAAGAGAATGACTTGATCTTCCCTATACTACTAGCCCTGGTTGCTCAAAGGGTGGACAACTCTATCCAGCAGATAAAATGTTCTCCAACCAATACATTTTATCTGCTGGATAAAGTAATCCGCTCTTTGAACAGATGGGGCCTGGTTCTCAGTATTTAATTGGCATAATAAAATATTAAGCATTGTTCTAACACCGCAAGGCCATGCTTACACTTTATTATGTGCAGACATCAATGTCAAAAACTGATGCATGTTCATGTAAGGTTAGATGGGTTGATGAGAGCCCAACAATCTGGTAAAAGCAGTCTTGAACTATGCAAAACATGTTTTCAAAAGTCACCAAAGCTCAGTTTAGGACATTACTGGACAGATTTGTTGTTTTTATTGTGTGGCAAGAGCTAACACACCCTGACATTTTGCCTTTGCCAAATTGAAATTTGTTAAAAAAGAACTGATTTAGATGCTGCCATGGATACCATGACCAAACAACTGAGTGCCACTTGATACAGTGTGTGAAAGTTGAGGTGTCAGATCTGGGCCTAATAATAACTTACAGCCGACTCCTGATAACTCGAACCGTCAACGGAAATTGAAAAAGGTTCAAGTTATCGGGGGAAATAAGGAAAAAGATGGTGTTTACTGTGTATTTCTATTCATGTAATGTATATATATATTTAATAATAAAATTTAATTATAGAGAAGCCAAAGGAAATGGAATGCTCAATACTTCTTACTATACATTGGAATGTAACGTAATGTGAAACAAAACTAAGCAAAGCAGCAGAAGAAGACTAGGTACTGCAAACTTGGCCTGTGAAGTGCCTCCCAAGTGGGGTAGAGGGCAAAGAAAACAACAACAACAACAATATTTTATTATTTGCCAATAAATCCTTAATCCCCTGGCTCCGCAGATAGCAGTGCTAATCGAGGTGGGCCAGGATAATCAGTAAAAGAAGAGGAAAATACACACAGTAAAAACTACAGATAAGTAAATAGGTGGGTAAATACGAAAACAGATCTACAGAAACAACTATGTAATTAATTCAAGTTGGCAACGCATTATGTTGTGAAAGGTGAATAAATAAGGCAAAGTGAATTAGGTAGTATAGGCGAGACAAGGGTGATAGCTACTTAGAGTATTTTCTAACTTTTGAGATTATCGATTCTAAGTCTCCGTAGGAGTCTTCAGATTGTAATATATTAAACAAGATCGTACAAATTTTCCAAAAAGAGAAAAGTCGAGCTCGGTCTGGAGCTAGAAGGGAAGGGACGCACTTCCGTTCCGCTCGCTTTGCTCTCCGTTCTCTTTGCCTATGCCCCAGTGTGGGAACCTGTTCACAGGCTACTGCAAACTTTGCATGTTTCGAAAAGAACAACTCCGGGCTACTGCTACAGAGCTCTATTCAATTTACTTTTTTCAAGAAATAGTCAGTTAATACTTTAACTAATGTTGGATTTGAAACATTATTTTGACCTGTCAAGTTTTGACAAAGATGGTTTGAGTTTTCGAGGGTGAAATTGTATAGAAAATGACCTGAAGGGAAATGAAAATTGCTTCGAGTTAGCAGGAGGTTCAAGTTAGTGAGGGTAAAATTGCAGTAAACATATGACAGAAATACAGGGGAAATTGATTTTGGCTCGAGTTAATGCGAGGTTCAAGTTAGCGAGGGTTCGAGTTATCAGGAGTCCACTGTATGATGTTTTCGTAATTAATTTTTACAATGCATCAAGAATAGAAATATTGGGAAATACTCAAGTTGGCTTTCAGTTGTGAATACAATAAAGACCTCACTGCACTCAGTATGCATCACTTGGAAAATAAAAACACGTAAGGACTAAGGTTACAGAAAAAACTAAATTAATTTAAAATCGTGACCTTACTTTACACTGCCTTTAAGGTGGATTCTACCGTCGTGTAATTTTATGGACATAAATGGCCGCGACTTTACATGCATGCATAAACAAAATAGAGAAAATGTATCTATTTGATGGCTTGCCTCTGGTTCAACTTTTTCTGCAGACAAAAGCTGTCCACATGTTTTCTCTATTTAATATTCATGCCCGTTAATGCATGTGAAATTAATCACACAACAATGGAAATCCACCTACTGTAATACATACAAAAATCATTCTTTACCTTCAAGCCTGATCCAATTTGTCGCAGATCGTTCACATTTTTATCCAAATCATTCTTCACAAAAGAAAACAAACAAACAAAAAACAATGAAAAAACAATAATTAGCTTATAATATGATCACCCATCAACATTCTGCCTTAGAGATATCATATTCATTGAATTCTTATAAGAATTTGGACAATTCTTTTGTTTTAGTTCCTTAATTCATTTAAAATATACCCAGATTAATTAATATAAAGTAATGTTGTATTATGTAAACCTTATTGATCTATCGCTACAAATGCTTCATATCCGTGCAAAGTAAAATTCACTTGAGGGGTATTTACTGATTGAAGTGATTTTAAATTCAATTTTAGGTGCGATTTTTGGAGTAATTTTAAGTGCAAGGATTTCAAATAATATTGTCTTTGAAAACTACTGACAATTTTACAACAACTTCTGGTTGACTTGACTGCGATTCTGTTGTAATATTATTGAGAGCCCAGTGCATACTGTATAAGCACCAACAACTACAAGGTTTCCTTGAGGTCCCTTGGAATGTGATTATTTATCTTACTTTAATCAAATTTTTAAAAATAGAGATTATGGTCATCAAAAGAAAATCCACATAACCACTGAAGTATCAACTGTTTTCATGCAGGTTGTCTATGTCTCTAAGTAGAGGTCAATGAAGAATTTGTAAATTTCAATTTCTTCAATTCAAGGCTTTCAATAATTTTTCAGGTGGACAAACATATACACGGCACTACTAATCATACTTAGGAGACATACCGATAAATTCTCCATGACCGTAACAGTGCTGGTATGTAGATTGCGCAGTCCTTGAGCAGTCTGTTCTGATTTGTTTCCAAGTTCCTGCAGGTGAAACATGATGCAAAGTATGTACGTGTTGCAATGACTTAGTTCAACAGAACTCGCAATGACTGCCCAGGCTACAAACATTTTTTCTCCAACAATAAAAGCTTACATTAAGCTGTAGACGTTCTTGAACATTCATCGATACAGTTAAAAATCACTGTGCATGTCAGCCATGATGGAGTTACCAGTTGTACAGAAAAAAATTCAATGGCAACTAGTAAAACAACACTTGGTTAACACTTGAAATGTTAAATTCTATTACTATAGCATCCCCATCATCATGTCGTGGAAGACTAACATGCATAAAGTAGTGTTCACTGACTGTGTATTGTTTCCTAATCATTGCTTTGAAAAACTCAAAGCATTATTAATTAAAGGGACATAAAGAATTCAACCTTCAGTAGTACTTACATAAGCTTTGGTTTGAGCTGCTGAATTGTTATTACCAAACGTTTGGAACTGATTAGCAAGATCACTGATGTTATTTGCAAATGCCAGGAGGTCAACTGCTGTTATGCCTTTCCTTGTCTAAAAGCATTAAAAGAAACATTACAGAATACAGAAATAAATTACATACTAAAAAACATTAGTCAAACATCTTATCATGACCAATCATAAATAAGGTTGTGTCATTCTGGTTTTGAACTTGCACTATCCTACTGATCGATAATATTACTTTAAGGGTACTTCCTGGGTTCGATAGGGTGAAAAAGTGAAAAAACATTTTTTTCGACCAAATAGAATTAGGGGATTTCATCTAACATTTGCTGAAAAAAAAATTGAAAAATATTTAAAAAAGGCCCGAGATATTTAGGAAAACGTATTTCCATGTAGAAGTAAATAAATAAAAAAGGTGTCATAATCTTCTTGGTGCGAGACGCCCCAGAGGAATTTTCGCGGCAAAACGCTTCATCTGGGAGCTCTTATTTCAGAAATAAGCATATTTTGTTTACATCTCGCCTGCAGAAAATTTCTCACTTCGAATTTTATATTCTTCGCGTTTCCCACATGGAAAAGTCATCAAACAACGAAAAGAGCCTGTGGATAAAATCTCGGAAGAGGCCAGGGAAGGGAAAGATACGTTTCAGCAAAGATCGAAAACGTGATCTTTCAGAGAGCGACAAAGGCTCTTGGTTCGACCAAGAAACTCTAGTCGACGTTGAAGGTTCTGTCGAAGGTGATCACGAAGAAATGGAGCAGCAGCCTTCAAATTTATCCACTGTTATTGGATCAAGTACACAGAGGTCGATTGCCGTGCAAAAGTCCTGCAGGGGAACTTTGCAAGCGTCCTGTAAAAATATAAAAAAAAAATACAGGAAAGTGTATTATTTTGATACCAGCATAACTCCAACATCAAGATCTATTTTATTTGATAAAAAGACCAGAATAAAGATAAGGAAATTTTGGGTTGTCGTGTTAGACAAACCTCTCTGATCTCCCCCTTGACATCTCCAGGAACGACTTTTCTAATAAAATTGAGCACAACCTCCGGAAATGCATATTCTGAATTATCTGGGCCGATTTCTTTCTTCTGCAGCGAGATAAAACCAAATAAAGTTTTACTGCGCGTTTGTAATGAAACATTGGAATCAAATCAGCAAGAATTAGACCGATGAAATAGAACTCACAAGAAGCCCATGAGCCCGTCATAAGCTCCTGCCCACTTGTAATACTGGAGATAGCGCGTTCTGCGTGGCCCTTTCTCTCGCTTTTTGCTCCGCTCCACGCTATCTTGAAGATTTCTTACGAAGAAATCACCATCGTACATAAATAACAGTAAAAATGCAATTTTCTTTCATTATACATTTCCCTTGATACGAAATGAATAATCGCTTTCGCTTGAAACGTAAATTACATTACACGCAATCAAAACGAACAACCTACCCAATAGATTTCATCTCTGATATCAGTGAACTCCTCAAACTCTCCGCTGACGCGCTTTCGGTTTCGTTAGCCTTGGGTTTTCCCCGTTTTCCTGGTTGATTTTTACGTTTTCCTTTCGCCACTTTCCCCATCTCGCTCGATCAAAACAGCGGAGTCTAAAACGTGTCTGCAACGCGATACTTTTTCCGCGAAATTCTGTGCTATTGTTGTTGACGCCATGGGGTCCTGTTGCTCAATTGGCTCGCCACGTAATGAAGTGTCATAATCTCCTGTGGAGGCTTGTTTTTCTTGCAAACCTTTATCGAGCAAAAACTCGCACTTGAATTTTGGCAGAGTATGTCGACTTTGAACGAATTAATAGGGTATGTAATTTTGACGGATTGTCGTGAAATTTGGCCAGAAGATTTGAAGGATAATGACAAACAAAAAGGTGTCAGGGAATTTTGATTTTCAAAATATTTTTCCCGTGGCGACTGTTTACGCAACACGCCTCAAATATTTTTTGCTACTCAAACTTTAGACCGGGATATCTAAATAACCAATCAGAATTTCCAAAAAGCCTGGCACCTTTTTGTTGATTGATGCCTTGTGAATAACTCTGTGCAGCAATTTCGTTCTTCGCGCGGCGTTCGATAACCGATTAATTCAATGAAATGACCATCGGTCGATTCGAGGTTCTACTGGCTCCTGGCACTTAAAAAAGGAAAAGATTGCTAAATTATATATTTTTTAGGAAACTACATTTATTAAGCTTTATAATGATATATAGTTTGTTAGAGGTTTATTAAAACTTGCGCGCGTACGAATTTTTTTCCTAAGGACACCCGCGAACCCAGGAAGTTTCCTTAAACAATGCATGGATGAATGAGACACTGAGAACAAGTCACCATAGACAAGACAAGGCCAAAATGGGATAATGTTTTAAAGGCTATTGCCAGATGAGATGAATTTGCAACTTGCAACATACCGGTTTCTCGCTTTATCCAGGAATCGTTATCTATCAATAATTACCTTATTAGTGGGAAAAGAGAATAATCATTACCTCATTTAAGAAAGCATCAAATTCGATCTGATCCACTCCTGAGTTACTCAAATCAATAAGACTGGTACGAGTGTCACTGGACAAGATATTGACATCACTCAAGTTGACCTTTAAGTCATCAAACTGCTGGGTGGTATCATTTCCAAGCAACTGTTTGAGTTTAAAAACAACAGCAGCAGAATAAAACAGTAAACCATTGAATGCATAAGATAAATGATATAGAATTACAAAGAATTTTTTATTAAGCAAACCACATTGACTTTGAAAAAGTTGTATCTATCAGCCACTGGCACAGCTGTACTTGGTAAAAAGAAATCACAGTTCTTCTAAC